>NC_083475.1:5393833-5693833 GCF_030014155.1 Tachysurus vachellii
CCATGTGGCTCCTGTGACTCACAGCTAGCATGAACAAGCTTTATGTGCATGAACAACAACTTCATTTTTGTCATTTGTAATAAAATCACAGTTGACTCCAACTTCCCCATGTTTCCACTTTTCCAAAGCACAATCACAGCATGGGGTAAAGACCACGAGAAAGATGCCTTTGAGCACATTGTGAAGCAGTTCCCATCGGTGCCCGTGTCCATAGTCAGTGACAGTTATGACATCTACAACGCCTGTGAGAAGATCTGGGGTGAGGATCTGAGGGAGCTGGTGGAGAAACGGAGCGCAGATGCTCCTCTGTTAGTGCGGCCAGACTCCGGGAACCCTCTAGACACTGTACTGAAGGTAATGGAGAACTTTTTCTGGCCAGGTCCATCAGCATGTCTTCCACAGGGATAAAGGACTGATGCTCATATGATTATCACTGCCTTATCTTACAGGTCTTGGAGATTTTAGGCAAGAAATTTTTTCCTGTCGAGAACTCTAAAGGTTACAAGGTGCTTCCTCCCTACATTCGGGTCATTCAGGGTGACGGTGTGGACATCAATACACTGCAGGAGGTACGGTCTCTTATGGTGGCTCAGATGGTTAAAGCTCTGGGTTACCTAAACAAGGCCTTCTTCTTCTTCACACTGAATGTGTTTGCTTTAGCTGGTGGTTTTGTATTTGCTCATGCTGTAGATCGTGGAGGGGATGAAGGAGCACAGATGGAGCATCGAAAACATTTCGTTTGGATCAGGAGGCGCACTTCTGCAGAAACTCACCCGAGATCTTCTTAACTGCTCTTTCAAGTGCAGCTACGTGGTGACAAATGGATTGGGGGTGAGACTTCAGTAACACAGCTTAAATTCACCCTTTATTGTCTGTTTTAGAGTCGAGTCCATACATACAGTATATGTGCCTGGTGTGAATATGTTGTGTACGCCTGCATGTGAAAGAAGTTGCTAGTGGACAGTTTATAGCGTTGCTTCGGGCCGCATCACACTCAAGGATTGTAATTTACTTTACAAGTATTTAAAACTAAGATGGTCAACTCAAGAATTATTGGCACCCTTCAAGGGAATAGGCAAAAATTGCCAAAATGCAAGAATTTCCTTTCATAGAATTGTGAAGAACATCATTCCATACTTATAATAGCACATTCAGCACTTTCTCCTGTCCAAAGATACCAAGGTTCAATAAAAATGTTTATAAAGACAATTAAAACAAGTACAGTAAATCACAAATATAATAAAAATCAGCCAATTCCAGTTTCATAACTTCATTCCTTTTCCCTGTACAATTCCAGGCTTTGACATTTGACACTGCATTAAATATTTGAGCCACCATTTATTACTGGTGTTTAATTCCCCTAGTTATTCAGTAGCAACTGTTTTGTTGTGCTGAGGGCCGACTTGTGTGCAGGTGTCTAGGCCTTGACTGTGTTAAGACGAGTCACCTGTCAGTCATTTTATAGACACCACCTCTTCACTCCACACCCGTCTACGCTCAGATGAATTCCTTCAACAGTCGTAAATGTCACGAGCAGAATTCTGCATGGGATAAAATCCATATCAGACAAAACCTGTATAATCAGGTCAAATCTAATTTCATGCATTTTTCGCAGGTAAATGTCTTCAAAGACCCTGTAGCAGACCCCAACAAGAGGTCAAAGAAGGGTCGTCTGTCTCTGCATATGACACAGAGTGGAGATTATGTGACCCTAGAGGAGGGGAAGGGTGAGCTGGAGGAGTACGGAGAGGTACAGTTCTATCAGCCTTTATGTTACCCCTATTGTGACATTACATTTGTACAACTTTTACCAAGTATTGTTTGTCTTTATAGATATAGCTAATGCTAATAACAAACAGAAGCTCTGGTACAACTTTCTGTTTATTGAACATTTATAGAAAGAGTCTCGGGTGTCAGGGAAAGTCTTTAGGATGTTGGAGTGTCATTTTTTGATATTAATATCAGCAACTTGATGAAAAAAAGAGAGGTGAGGGTGAGGAAATGGCCTTGTTTATAAAAGCTATAAGGTACTACTGTATGTTTAGGTTTAGTTTATGTTCTCACTTACATGTATTTATACAGTTAAGGCCAAATATTTTTAGAGACCAAGGCTAAAGCTATTCATTCACAGTTTCTCAAAACTCCACATTTCATGTTACCATACTGTACCTTTCAAGTTCATTCAGTCAAGTCAACTCTCTGCTTTGGATAGAGTAAAATCTTCTATACCATCGTCTTCCATTTCAGGATCTGCTGCACACAGTCTTCCATAATGGGAAGATCGTAAAGACGTACACCTTTGACGAGGTCAGAGACAATGCCAGGCTCAAGCAGAGTGAAGTCGAGGAGCTGCTTCACTGAGAAGCCAAAGCTTCTTTCCTCCTGTCCAAACCCACACACTCCTCCTTCCTTCTCCTCCTTCTTTAGCCCGTAACTGTACCAGGTTGGAGATGTTTAAAACCCCCAGCACTGATAAAGATAATGAGAGAATGTAACAGATGGGGAATAAAAGAGGGGAAGTGAGAGTGAGAAAGTGATAGAAAATAAAGAAACTCTCACTCTACCCTGTGTTCTGTGTATGCACCTGTTTTTTAGTTTGTAGTCTCTATAAAGCTTCATGTGTCTTTATTTTAACCTCGGGGGAAATAATCTAAAATAAAAGGCGAGATTTAAATCGTCCGTTTCTCGTCTCTACGCACGAGGACCCGCGACCCTGCACGGTTCTCCCGCTTCCTGCACACTCGACCCAACACGGTAAGGGCTTTGATAACTGGTGTGTTGGGAGCGGGGAAGCAGTGCAGAGAACCGGAGATGAGAAACTTTCAATTTCAGTTATTTTAATGAAGTAATTGTATATGACCAAATGGTTGGGAAAAAAAGCTGTAGATTTCATTTCATGTTCTAGAGAGAGAGAGAGAGAGAGAGTGAGAGATGTTGCTGAATGTGAACACCTTGTATATGGACCAGGTCTTTACTTTTTAATGCTGTTTCTTTATGCAATCGAGATGGCTAATCTGAAGGGATGCACTTTTCCGACTTTCATTTTTTTTTGGCCTTATTCTTATGTCTTAGTTTCATTTTCCTTCCTTTAGGGGAAACTATCCAAATCCATTGCTAGATGTGAAATGTGTTGTAGGAACCCTCTCTAGTGTAAACATTGTAAAGTAGCTGTGTCTTGTAATGGGGGGAGGGAAAAAACTACTTTTTTTTGTACAAGTACAAATGTCACTTGCCTATGTTTTCTATGATGTAGAGAACAAAAAAAAATGTCGGTTTTATTATTTAATGAGAATCATTTTAGAACAGCTTGGCTTCAGTATTTTGTATACTAACTGTTCGTTCAAACTCCATAATCATTATTTTTTATGACGGAAGTAAATATTGCCTCAATCCTCCTCGTAAATATCCATATATGATATGTGGCCAAAATGCCTTCTCTCTTGTATATAATATAATTGTTTTATTTAAAGAGAGCTGGTTGCTTAGAGGAAATAGAAGTATATTGTTCTTATTTTTGTCTAATTCCCATTTTATACCAGGCAAAGAATCCATTTATTTGCTAAGTTTCATTATGGCTGAATTTGTTCAGTCAGCCTTGGGGTTTGTGTGTGTGTGTGTGTGAGAGAGAGAGAGTGTGTGTGTGTATGTGCGTGTGTGTGTTTGGTCTTGTGGCTCTAGATGTAGTTAATGATGCCTGCTTATTTTAATTTGTCTGATAGATTTATGTATATGTTGGTGTCCCAGTTTTTGTTTTTTTCTCTATTTTAAACGAATCCAGTTACAAAATTGTCAGCACATTAAAATCCAACCCTCTCTCTTTGCCATGGTGTTTTGTTTGTTTGGTTTGTTTGGTTTGGTTTTTTTTGTTCAAGGAAAAGTTAAATGTGAATGCATTGAAAATGATAACTGATATATAAACCAGGCTGCTTTATTCACTAGTGTTCAGTCACACAGTACAATACCATTAGCATAACACTTTCAATTTAGAGTAAGATTGTACAAGTGGTAGTTGTAAATAAAAGGCAATATCACAATGGGTGTAGATTTTTTTTCAAAGGTGAGGGAAGGGATACTTTAATTTCAGGGGTCAGGATTTCCTGGATACCTCATTTCCTATCACATGGCAGCTGTATAACTTAAAATTATACAGATCGAGAACTAGGACTGCAATTAACATCACATCAGAATACAGAAAAGGTCTCATTTCTGTGACTAACCATGACATGGTTGATGGAGCCCAATGGGCTGGTTGGAGTGTTTCGGAAACTGTTGATCGGAGATTTTTACACACAACAGTCTTTCGAGTTTACGCTAGAATGTGAAGGGAAAAATCACAGAGCGAGAGACAGTTGTTAGAAATGCCTTGTTGATAAGAGAGACCAGAGGAGAATGGGCAGATTATTTTAAGGAACCAGGAAGAACACAGTAGCTGAAATAATCACTCATTAAATGTGTGGTGATCGGACAAACATCTCAGCACATCAAACCTCGAGGTGGAAGAGTTTACAACAGGAGATGACCACATCAGGTTCCACTCCTAACAGCCAAGAACAAGAATCTGAAGCTATGATATTTTTATGGGCAGTGGAGCCTCAGCTGGTTAAGGCTCTGGGTTGTTGATCGGAGGATCGGGGTTCAAGGCTCAACCCTCCCTGCTCCAGGGGCACTGTATCATAGCTGCCCCTGCACTCTGCCCCCAACCTCCTCAGTTGGGGTATGTGAAGAAAAAGAATTCCACTGTGCTGTAATGTATATGTGGCGATAATAAAGGCTTCTATGATGGGAACAGACTCACTCAAATTGGACATTTGAAAATTAGAAAAAAATATCACCTCGTCTTTTTCCAGTGTCGATCTGTCCAGTTTAGGGGAAGTCTGTTCCCATTACAGCCTCAGCTTTCTGTTCTTAGCTGAACGTGGGACCTGATGTGGTCTTCCTCTGTTGGAACTCCTCCACCTCAAGGTTTGATGTGTGTATTGAGATGTAAAGACACTGTAGACTTTCAGTCAGCTAATTCTCCTCTGATCTCTCTCATCAACAAAGTGTTCCAGTCTGCACATTCTCTGACCACAGAAGGTTTTCCATTCCATACCATTCTGTAAAACCTTTAGAGACTGTTGTGTGTGAAATCTCAGGAGCTCAACGGTTCCTGCAACGCTCCAACCAGCCCATCTAATACCAAAGTCACAGAGATCAGACGCTTTCTTCATTCTGATGTTTCGTGTGAATAGAAACTGACTGTATGATTTACTGTATTGGCTGATTGAATAACTGTATAAGTGAGCAGATGTTCCTAATAAAGTATAAGTGACTGTAAATACACTTATACAGCAATAGTTCACTTCTTCTTGCCTCTTTTATGTCAAACCTCATGTGATCTCGTCTGTGCATCAGCTTGTGACTGCAGTCAGAGCTACAGGTAACCTTTTCTCCAAAGCTACCACAAACTCCACAAACTCCTCGTAAATGTGGTGAGCATACTTTATGCTTTTTGAAACCATTCAGAGTGCCACTGTTACTTCAGTGTTGTAATGTAACGGAGTACAAATACTTCGTTACTGTACTTAAGTAGAAATGTCACGTATCTGTACTTTACTTCGCTATTTAAATTTATGTCAACTTTCACTTTTACTCCACTACATTTCCTAGATGAAATGTCTACTTTTACTCCGTTATATTTCCACTAAACATCTTCGTTACTCGTTACTACAAAATAAAATCAGAAGAAATGTGTGTGACTGCAATAAGGGAGGTTTGGTGAATCACTGCTCCTAGATTACATTACGCTCCGCACGCTGTACGGAGAAGCACAGGCACACGCAGCGTGCACACGCAGTCAGAGCTGGAGGCGTTTATCTATAACGTTAATCGGCTGAAAGCCGCAAAGACGGCAACCAAAAGCAGTGAAATGTCACTATTCTTATTACCAGAGTTGTAGCACAAACAAAATATTAATGCAAACAATCCATTCAATACTAAATAAAAATAACATTTATTGATTTGGTCTTTGTCTTGTGAATATTTGTTTATTAATGACTGCATTCATTGGACACACTGTTTGTAGAGAATGCACACATACATGAACTGATCTGATTCAAGACTGACATCATTACATCATGCATAAATTTTGGTGTCCACTTTTGCCATTTAATAATCCCATAACCTTTGGCTTACTATGTAGTCATATAATATATAATATAAAACTCTTCTGGTTTTAAATTCTCACTGAGGGCTAAAAACCCCCTAAAGATGAAACCCTAGAACCGCCCCTGATCTTATGTCTACAGAAAATCACTGAAATTTTACTTTTTACTTTTACTTCAAATACTTAAGTACATTAAATATCAGAAAATGACTTTTGATACTTAAGTACATTAAATATCAGATACTTTAAGACTTTTACTTCAGTAATATTCTAAAAGGTAACTTTCACTTCTACCAAAGTCTTTTTCTAGTACGATACTTGTACTTTTACTCAAGTATTGCTTTCTAGTACTTTATACAACACTGCTGTTACTTCAGGTCACTCGTCAGCCCACAATCTTTGCTATCTGTCACTCCTGTTAACATCCTAGCTATGAACTGCTGTGTTGCTCAGTATGGTGCTCACCTCTCAGTCCTGCTCGGATGAGAGGCCACAAACCTCCACCACCAAGCTTGTGCAGTTATTCTGATCAAATTTCTGCTAAATGTACTTTTTGTGTACTTAAAAAGTGTGTACTTCTTGTGTTTCTGTTCATTCACCCATGGCATTCGATGGTGCTATGTTGGTGACCTTAATAAAACTGAATAATGTGTTTTCTCCACTAACCATAGAGTTTAAAATTATAGAGGTGGTCACATGTTCAGGTTCTTAGTTCAGGAGTCTACACCATTACCAAAATGTGAGTCCTCACTTGTGAAGTGATGTAAACTCCAACATGTAACAACACTATAATGTTTAGAAAGAGCACCTCAGTAACATTCAAACATCAGCACCTCTGTGGTCTATTTTGCTTGAAATAAATATAATGGGGGGGTCACGGTGGCTTAGTGGTTAGCACGTTGGTCTCACACCTCCAGGGTTGGGGGTTCGATTCCCGCCTTCTCCTTGTGTGTGTGGAGTTTGCATGTTCTCCCCGTGCCTCGGGGGTTTCCTCCGGGTACTCTGGTTTCCTCCCCCGGTCCAAAGACATGCATGGTAGGTTGATTGGCATCTCTGGAAAATTGTCCGTAGTGTGTGATTGTGTGAGTGAATGAGAGTGTGTGTGTGTGTGTGTGTGCCCTGTGATGGGTTGGCACTCCGTCCAGGGTGTATCCTGCCTTGATGCCCGATGACACCTGAAATCACTGACATTTCATGATTTACATTTCACTGACACAGGCTCCCCGTGACCCGAGGTAGTTCGGATAAGCGGTAGAAAATGAATGAGAGAGTAAATATAATGGATGTCTGTTTGTAGATAAAACGAGAGCGGGCACAACCATGGTGATCATTTTTTTTCATTCAGTCATTTTCAGTCAAGTCGTAGACCTTGAAGTCTAGTTTATTGTTCAGCACCCCGGACTAGTTTGAAGCTAATAATATAAATATATACTGTATATAGTCACACAAAGCCAGAAATATGCCATGGACACCATACTATACAGTAACTCCATGACAGGACTCCACAGGTCCAATAACAGACTGGCACTAATTCCACATCTGAAGACTGCATTGTGACGTCATAGTGCTAGTGTCCTACATCACATGGTCACGTGTTGAAGGCTTCAGGATGCACATACATGTTGTTCTCACTGTTTATTCAGTATATACAGTATCACTAGCCTTCTGCTCCTCTGTGTCACTTGTCTTTAATCCAGTGACTTTGTTACACAGAAGGAATCTGCGGAATTCTCCTTTAGCGCCAGTTCACATGACTAACTTTTAATCACCGCCGGACTTCATTTCAAATGACCTACATTCAAATAATCATCAGTTCACTCTGTGTACATGAGATCAGCCTGAAATGAGATTACTGGTGTTGAGAGTTTTATCACAGATATATAAGTACAATTTAAATAAAAATATCAGTTGAATCGTCACTTTAAGTCCACCAGTGTATCCGTGTTAACTCTAGTGTGATCAGTCCTGCTGTGTGGAGTTAATCTGGAGGAGGAGGAGGAGGAAGAGGAGGAGGAAGAGGGGGAGGAGGAGCACCAGCATTGTTAGGGGGGGGAAACCACGTCACTCTGTCAAAAAGCGCAATCTGGGAGAAAGTTTGAACCACACCAGTTACTTTATCGGCTTGTCTCCTAGAAGGATTTATACTAAGATGCAGACTGGATTTAAGTTCAATCTGAGCCCTGTTAAAGAGCCACTGGGCTTCATCAAGCTGGTGGAGTGGGTGAGTACACACAGCTCCAGATGTGCACACTGCAGCTGCTGCTCCTCCGACTCATCACGTAGAGCTTTGTATATATCTGTAACACATCTCCACTGCTCTTCTATAAGCTCCTAGTAAGTATCTTGGTCAGGATTGCTTTTACCATCACCATGCACATTCCCCAGAGCAGGAGCAGGATCCTACTGCGGTTCTGTTTGTTTTGTAGAGTTTTGTTTGTTTTGTAGAGTTTTGGTTATATAAATATAAAAGTGAAATCTGAAATGATATTCTGTAAATCACTGTAAGAAGACTCATTATAGAAAAAGCTGCCATAATGAATCAGTAAGTTAATGAGTCAGCATACAGCTACTTACAAAGCAACACAACATCTGGCAGAAGTCTGCTCTGTGTGGAAGATGGTGACTCAGCAAACCTGGATTTAAAATGGAATGCCAGATGTTTCAACAAAAAACTAGGGAACGGATATGTAATATAACTCACCATGGAGAACTGAGCTGGCTTATATTTCTGCTGTGATAAGTTGATTGTGGATACGTTTTACTTAGTCTTGCGATTGCGGTGCAAAAACATCTGTTCATTTTGGGATTTCCTGTAAGCTCACCCTTAAAGTCATTACAATGTAAGATCTTAATGATCATTAGAACGTTTTCTTTATTGGTCTACCAGATAAATCTGAGCAGCAAGAGAATTAACACACACACACGCACACACACACACACAGAGAAAATAAAAATCAAAAACTCTTTTCGCTAGATTAGATTTCCTCTTTCTTTCTGCATTCGGTATCAGATAGTTTCAAAACATTTTGCTATGCTGTCCTGTCTAAATTTCTGAGCTTCTCCATCTCTACTCCACATCTCACAACCACAAACTGTTTTCAACAGTTTCCTTCAGTGGCAGAGACACTGTGGAAAGGCCGCTTCTACGACCACATATAATGTGGGTGACCTTTTTTGTTGTATACGTGAAAATTAAATTGCACGTATAAATACAGTAGACCTTAACTGCTAAGTTACTTTGTGGGTGTGTGTGTGTGCGTGTAATTGGTAATCTATCCGTGCCTCAGTAAAATGTTCCTGATTGGCTGCTGAAAATATGTCAGAAATCCTGACGTCAGAAAATACATATATAAAACCTCATGTTGACTGATTTTATCCCCAGTTGCATCCTCTTTAATCACATGCCCCACCCCCTGACTGTGCCCCGCCCCCTCACTGAGCTCCTCCTCTCTTCATTTATCGCCACGACAACCTCAACTTGCAGTCTGATAATAACAATTATTCATAAATTCAGGAAACTCCCGGACTAACTCCTATCCCTGTGTTAATGAGCACTATGTGGATGTGTTTATTTGAATGACAACATCCTCTTTTCCAAATCTAATTTGCTAGGCACAGGTTTGTTCGATAACTTTAGCTCATCAACTGCTAAAAAAAGTACTAAATTACTTTTAGATAGCCTTCTCCAGAGCATCTTAGATCTTAGCGAAGTAAAAAGACTGAGCAGTTGAGAGTTAAACGCCCTGAGCTCATGGCCTTCCAGTCAGTAATCCGGTGCCTTAACCAGCTAAGTGGCTTATAACGTTTTATAATGCTGCTATGAGGCACTTTTTACTATTACTATTGCTGCTACTCTTATTCACATGCTCTATGTACACAAGCTCTAATATAATCTGAGTTCAGCTTTGACAGCTTTTATACTTGATCTTTTTGTATTTCTAACCAGTTTGTAGCTCTGTTTGCCTTCGGATGCTGTGGTGGTTACAGTGGCAGGAATGTGATTACCCTGTTTTGTGATGAGGCAAAAAATGAGACCCTGAATGTCACATTCGCATACCCATTCAGGTAGGTTTCAGTGATACAGGACAATGTATTAACGTCCACTTTAATACACCATCATGATGGGAAACTATAATGTCATACTGTAGGGATAAAGAGGATAGATTATGACATCACAAAAACACACACTAGCATGTATATAATACCCCTGTAATACCATTTGCAGTGTTTAAACAGAATAGTCTGCTTTTTATCAAATAAATCTTATTTATTTGACCTTATTTATTAAGCTGGATATAGGCAGATTTATGCGTAAATGTTTCATACAAGTGTTTACACATGAAGAAAGTCCTAATCTTGAGTGCATAAAATAACACATTAGAAAACTGACTATTGACAATTCAGATTTTTTATCCTTCCACATGGTACATAGATTTTCAGTGAATTCACAATGTGTTGTAATCTGTTTCTGTTCTCCTCTGTTCAGGTTAAGCCAGGTGCTGTTGGTTAAAGACAACATCACATTGTGTAACCGCACCATGACCACAACACATCTGATTGGGGATTCTTCGTCCTCTGTTGAGTTCTTTGTGGCCGTGGCTGTCCTGGCGTTCCTCTACTGCATGATAGCTCTGCTGGTTTATGTGGGATACATGCACGTGTACCGGGTCTCTGACTTTGGCCCAGCGTTTGTGAGTATGAGTATTGTTGAGTCTGGTTTATTGTCTATACTAAGTGTCTACGATCTTATTGGCTGGCGTGGGTGCAGGTTTTCAGGATACACAGCTGAATAGATGATATACAAAAGTGTGAAGCACTGTCCCACCAGTCTGTGTGTCTCGTACGCCTTCATCTGAACATCAGGCACTTCCAGCCAGCAGCTATGGAGAATTTTTACGTCTGTGATTTGTAGGATTTTTTGGTGACAGCAGCATTTGCGTTTCTGTGGCTGGTCTGCTCATCAGCCTGGGCACAGGGGCTGCAGAAAGTCAAGTACGCCACCGGGACAGAAGGCATCTGCACCAGTCTGAAGTCTGATGTCAACTGTGAGGTCACTGAATTTTCCAGCATGCGCACGCTGGATATATCAGTGGTACGAACGAGTATATCATTTTATTTTAAATCACAAAACTTCTGTATTGATATGCAGATATTTCATGATATTTTTACATTATATTTTTATTTTCTGTAGGTGTTTGGCTTCCTGAACCTGATCATCTGGAGTGGTAATGCCTGGTTTGTTTATAAGGAGACATGTTGGCATTCACAGGCGCGCAACTCTCGACAGGAGGCAGAGCGTGGCCGGGGCCCTGGCCCTATCTAGAGGCATCTCCCGGACAAGCACATGACCGTATCGACCCACAAACTCCATGGACTCTTTTGTTTCAAATGTGAGTTAGGAATCTGTGTCATTTGTATAAGAATTTTCTGCTTCTTTTGTCCTCATACTCATATTCTCTAAACTATATAAATATCTAGCCAACATACACAGGCTTTTTTTGCTAGTTTTTCTATTCTTTCATACATATAACCTCAGCATAGATTTATTTACATTTGTCATAAGTATTATGTTGTTTGCGAGCATTTTTTTTTAAACGCAGTTAGAAAAACTTAAAGTTTGTTATGAATTATTTCAGGTTTCATACAGGAATGTAATTTGTTCAAGTAGAATATCTTCCTAGAACGACCAATCGCTAATCTACACTAAATTTCCATGCTGGTTAAAATGTTTTTTACTTAGCTGGGCAAACTTCAGCTCATGAAGTCCAGCATTTAACCCAGTTTAAGCTGATTTGTAGTAACTGGCGAGTGGGAGCAGCAATGACAATATCAGATCCAGGAAGAACGAAGTGCTGTTGCTTTAGGAAGGTATTTCACTTAAATACTTTTATATTTTGAGCATTGTGAACTGTTTTTTTTTTTTTTTAGACTACTTATATATCTGTGAATGTTTATGACCTCTAATGCATTTTGGTGGCAATATCTTTCATATTTAATGAATAAAACTGAGATTGATCTGAGATCTGAGAAACTGGGTTGGTATTTTTATCTAACGCTGAGGGAGAAAGCTCGTTCATTCACTGAAGCAATGTGGGGAAATGTGGGTATAAAACACCTTTTGTTTGTGCTATTACCCTGTGACTTCACTGATTAGCATTTATCTTGGGAACAAACAAAACATTTCTGTTAAAGAGAAAAGCCCAGATATTCCAGCAAGAGAGCTTAAGCTTTATTTAAAATGCTGATCATTTTATGGCAGCAGATTCATTAATCTGATAATCTTCAATATGTCTCAACATGTTACTAGAATTATGTAATTCCCTTCTTATAACAAATGTATGTATTATATATTAATTGTCATAATATTTCCATAATATCTAAAATTAGCAGTGTATAATTCTGATTTCATTATAATAATATGATACACAATGTGGCCAAAAGTATGCGGACACCTGACCACTCGGCCATGCTTGATGTACGTCCCATTCCAAAGGCATGACATTACTTTGTTATAATGCACTCCACTCTTCTCATCTGTGAAGTCTTTCCATTAGATGATAGAGGCTTTGGGGATTAGTGATCACTGAGCATTAGTGAGATCTGACACTGATGTCTGAGTGTGTGTGGGGGGATTAGTGACCATTCAGCTACAAGAGCATTAGTGAGATCAGACACTGATGTTGGAGTGTGTCTGTGGGGATTAGTGATCATTCAGCTACAGGAGCATTAGTGAGATCAGACACTGATGTTGGAGTGTGTCTGTGGGGATTAGTGATCATTCAGCTACAGGAGCATTAGTGAGATCAGACACTGATGTTGGAGTGTGTCTGTTGGGATTAGTGATCATTCAGCTACAGGAGCATTAGTGAGATCAGACACTGATGTTGGAGTGTGTCTGTGGGGATTAGTGATCATTCAGCTACAGGAGCATTAGTGAGATCAGACACTGATGTTGGAGTGTGTCTGTGGTGATTAGTGATCATTCAGCTACAAGAGCATTAGTGAGATCAGACACTGATGTTGGAGTGTGTCTGTGGGGATTAGTGATCATTCAGCTACAGGAGCATTAGTGAGATCAGACACTGATGTTGGAGTGTGTCTGAGGGGATTAGTGATCATTCAGCTACAGGGGCATTAGTGAGATCAGACACTGATGTTGGAGTGTGTCTGTGGGGATTAGTGATCATTCAGCTACAGGAGCATTAGTGAGATCAGACACTGATGTTGGAGTGTGTCTGTGGGGATTAGTGATCATTCGGCTACAGGAGCATTAGTGAGATCAGACACTGATGTACGAGTGTGTCTGTGGGGATTAGTGATCATTCAGCTACAGGAGCATTAGTCAGATCAGACACTGATGTTGGAGTGTGTCTGTGGGGATTAGTGATCATTCAGCTACAGGAGCATTAGTGAGATCAGACACTGATGTTGGAGTGTGTCTGTGGGGATTAGTGAGCATTCAGCTACAGGAGCATTAGTGAGATCAGACACTGATGTTGGAGTGTGTCTGTGGGGATTAGTGATCATTCGGCTACAGGAGCATTAGTGAGATCAGACACTGATGTACGAGTGTGTCTGTGGGGATTAGTGATCATTCGGCTACAGGAGCATTAGTGAGATCAGACACTGATGTACGAGTGTGTCTGTGGGGATTAGTGAACATTCAGCTACAGGAGCATTAGTGAGATCAGACACTGATGTTGGAGTGTGTCTGTGGGGATTAGTGATCATTCAGCTACAGGGGCATTAGTGAGATCAGACACTGATGTTGGAGTGTGTGTGTGTGGGGGGATTAGTGATCATTCAGCTACAAGAGCATTAGTGAGATCAGACACTGATGATGTAAGAGTGAGGAGGTCTGGGGTTCAGTCGGTGTTCCAGTTCATCACAAAGGTGTTCAGTGGGGTTGAGTCAGAGTCAGGGCTCAGTGAAGAACACTCGAGTTCTTCCACTCCAACATTAACACACCATGTCATCATGGAGCTCCGGGGCTTTGTGCACAGGGACATTGTTATACTAGAACAGGTATCAGTCTCTTCGTCATGCTGGAACATTGTCTGAGTCTCTCAGTTCCAGTGAAGGGACACTGTAATGTTATTGTATACTGAGTGCTCCAACATTGTGAGAAAAGCTACACATGACTGTGATGATCAGGGGTGCACATACTTTTGAACACGCAGCCAGCCATGCACTCTCTCATTCACACCCACACTCCGACATGAACGATCTGGACTCGCCGGGTTCTAACGTCTTCTTTACGTTCAGAATCAGACCTTGTGGTAAGATGATGTAAAATGTTGAACTAGAGCACGAGCAGAGCCGAACACACCCGAGCGTGACGTCACGCGACTCGCCATTCAGGTTCGGCTGGCTGCGAAGGAAAGGGGAAAAAACAAGCAACAAGAAGGAAGAGCAATGGCGACGCTGGTGCGCCAAACACTGAGTGTGGGTCCGTTCACCAGCAAACCGTGTCCTGTCTTCACCAACGAGACAGACTTCTACTCCCTGGACAGTAGGTGTACGCAGTCGGTGTGTTCGCCGTAACTGACGTGTGTTTTGCACTTGTTATCCAATTATATATGTGTGTGTATATATATATATATATATATATATATATATATATATATATATATATATATATATATATATATATATATGTGTGTGTGTATTTATTTATTTAACTGATTGCACTAGTAGCTGTTTGCACTGGTCTCACAGCCGTGAGGGTGCTGCTGCAGGCGGCCGCCATGTCGTGTTCACACACAATTCTGTACTTTTACTCCTTATACATGCGCGTTTGAGTGACACACACCACTGCGAGTATGTCCAAGTTTGGCCTGTGTGTGCGCGTGCGCGTGTGTGTGTGTGAGAGAGTGCCTGTGTGTGTGTGTGTGTGTGTGTGTGTGTGAGAGAGAGCGAGAGCGAGAGCGAGATTGTGTGTGTGAGAGAGTGCCAGTGTGTGTGTGTGTGTGTGTGTGTGTGTGAGTGTGTGTGTGCCTGATCAAGACAGCCACCTAGCAACTGTTAGATGAAGTTGCTTTATGTTTTTCAGTCGCAAAATGGAAAAGGACAAAAGAAGGTAGTTTAGTTTTCTTTGACATTTATATCGGTTACAATAGCAGGAAGATGTCAGGACGAGAATATTGAATATTGCCAGTGGGCGTTTCTGTCTTGTTCGTTACTGAAATCAACTCTGCTGCTTCTAACTTTAGTGATCAGTCTGGACAACATTTAGCATGTCACACAACCAAATTAACACATCTTACCACAGAAATCAGTCACTCACACTGCTGTGCTGAGGTACGCTGTGTGTTAAACACGTCTAAAAAAAGTCTAAAGTGTGGATTCATTTCCAAAGCTACAACAATGAAGCAAATCTCCCACCTCTGAGAGGGTTTTCTTCACCGCTGGAGATACAATAAGCCAGGAAAGGTCTCGTCTTCTCCCAGAGAAAGCAGACATGTTCATGTTTCTTCAGAAAAATTGCTAACTGTTTTGCTAAGTTGTAATTCTGGATGTTTAATTTGATGTTGGATTTATTTAAATTTAAATTGATATGAATTGAAATGCTCTGTTTAAAATATTTAAAAAGAGTGATTAATAAACACAAATGGAATTGTTTAAGTATTGTGCATTATTTTTCACTGGAACCGGAATCGGAACCGGAAAATTTCTTTTGATACCCAACCCTAATTGGGTGTTGGGAACAGTAGTGATGAGTGATTAGGTGTTGGGAACAGTAGTGATGAGTGATTGGGTGTTGGGAACAGTAGTGATGAGTGATTAGGTGTTGGGAACAGTAGTGATGAGTGATTGGGTGTTGGGAACAGTAGTGATGAGTGATTGGGTGTTGGGAACAGTAGTGATGAGTGATTAGGTGTTGGGAACAGTAGTGATGAGTGATTAGGTGTTGGGAACAGTAGTGATGAGTGATTGGGTGTTGGGAACAGTAGTGATGAGTGATTGGGTGTTGGGAACAGTAGTGCTGAGTGATTGGGTGTTGGGAACAGTAGTGATGAATGATTGGGTGTTGGGAACAGTAGTGATGAGTGATTAGGTGTTGGGAACAGTAGTGCTGAGTGATTAGTTGTTGGGAACAGTAGTGATGAGTGATTGGGTGTTAAAGAAGAAACTGAGTAATATTTTGTCAGTATATACAATAGCATAGTACTTAAGCATGTATTAAGATTTCTTTCCGTGCAGCACACACTTGTTACTGCATGACAAATTCATTCAGGCACACAATGTTTGATCTGTGACATACAGTATATTGTGAAAAGTAAAGGAAATAATATATTTATAGGATATATTATTATTATTAAATGATTGTGGTCTATAATCTTTACATCATCACATGAACCTGCTTTTCTGCAGCCTGATGCTTCACCTGCTTGCACACCACCTTTTTATTATCTTTACAAAATGTCAAACTTTCTCAACATTACCTGGTCCAATAACAGGAATACTGACTCGGGCATGTTGGGTTTGCTATTCCCTTGGTTTTTCTCCCCATTTATGTAACTTGGCCAGTCTGAGCCTGCTGATTGCTGATGAAATGAAATGAATTGAAATGGTTTGTTTGAATGACATTTTTGTTTGCGTTTTTGAAGAGTTTTGAAAGGAAAAAAATAAAAAAGGTGAGCACAAAGAGAAATAACTGATTGAATGAATACGTTCACAAAACCAGAGCAGATTACACTGTAAATCATTTGGCTGAATTCCTGTTGAATTCTTCCAGCAGTTTTAAAGACCAGGTCTGGAATTGCCTGGATGATTATTTTGTATAAGAGATGTTTGTTTGTCTGCTTGGGCTGTAACTGGTGTGGATTAACCCCAGCTGTGTGGACAGACCTGGTCATGACATGGAGATGGAGAACAAACTGTCTTTCCAAATCTCCCTCAAGAAGGTTTTTCAAAGACTGGCTTCTGGCACCTGGGATCATTAGGCAAGCAGCCCTTGCTCTTATTTGCCTTGGCAGAATCCGAGGCAGTTTCGTTCATGCCTTTATAAATACTTTTTATTTGTCTGAGTGTGGGTGTGTGTCTCATTCAGCTCGTCCACTACACATTGCTACTTATAACCATCCAATAACGATAATATTATAAATTCTCAGTCTAAAACATCTTCAGGGTGCACGGTGGCTTAGTGGTTAGCACGTTCGCCTCACACCTCTAGGGTCGGGGTTCGATTCCCGCCTCCACCTTGTGTGTGTGGAGTTTGCATGTTCTCCCCGTGCCTCGGGGGTTTCCTCCGGGTACTCCGGTTTCCTCCCCTCGGTCCAAAGACATGCATGGTAGGTTGATTGGCATCTCTGGAAAATTGTCCGTAGTGTGTGATTGCGTGAGTGAATGAGAGTGTGTGTGTGTGTGTGCCCTGCGATGGGTTGGCACTCCGTCCAGGGTGTATCCTGCCTTGATGCCCGATGACGCCTGAGATAGGCACAGGCTCCCCGTGACGCGAGGTAGTTCGGATAAGCGGTAGAAGATGAGTGAGAGTGAGTGAGTAAAACATCTTCAATTGAGTGCCATAGTTTACTGAAGGTAGAGCTGAATCATGCATGTGGACGGATAGCAGAACAAATAGCACTCTGTGAAAGAGCAGGTTAGATAGAAAGTTTGTGTCTCCTGATACGAAAGCAGAAATCTGGCTTCTTCAAGCGTCTGACTTTTAACATGTCGAACTCTTTCCTTTCTCCCTTACAGACATGCACGTGTACGGTCTGATCTCAACCTGCAAGCACGTCTCTCGAGCCGAATGCAATGTTTGCGAGCCAGTTGTTAAACTTGCAGGCTTCCCAAACCATTACGGTAAGCCATTGTCTGTGAGCACAGAGACAGCTGATGATTCTTCTTTTAAACTCCTACCAGTGAAGACACACATGTACTGATTTGGCTGAGGATGTGTTGTGATGTCACACAGCGTGCCTCAGCTCAAACCTGTGGAAAATCTGCGGAGGTTTTGCTCGATTTTGCCTAAGATCACCTACTGTATTCCTGGTGGAACTGAGTGAAGCATTTTTGTTTTAGTTTTTTTTTTTGGCTGTTTTGTCTGTTTTGTTTTTTAGCTCAGGAACGATTGACTGGAATGTATGTGATTGGTTTTACCTTAGGTTTGGGGAGTTCTCAAGTGTTTTGATAGAGAGAGTGTGAGAAAGAGAGCATGCATGAAAGAGCGTGACAGTGTTTCTTCTCTGTCAGCAGATTATTTACTTTCGTTTTTGCTCTGCTGGGCTCCCATTCGCTGCTCTTGTGCCCTGCTCACACGCTGGCAGAGTGAAGCTGGTGGTGACACACATGGAAACTTTCGACAGCATGCTGTTGAGCTTGAGCCCCCTGCTGGCTATAGCTGTAGCGAGGAAGGGCAGTTGTGGAAAGGTTCTGTGTGTGTGTGTGTGTGTGTGTGTGTGTCCCAGCACTTCAGCTCCTCCCCATAACCCAGACTGAGACACTGAGGCACAATGCAGATGCCAGGCTCTCATGGCAGAGCACAGGGGTCAGTGACTCCCAGCTACTCGACTCCAAACATGCGGCTCACAGACAGGAGAGTGCGAGAGAGAGAAATAACTCCAGGTTGTAAGACACATTGATCCATTATTTTTTTCCCGCTCTTTGCTTCCCTTCTGTCTGTATTGTTCGTGTTGGCTGCTGACAGAGGAGCTGCTGCTTATGTGTGTGGTCTCTGTGTTTGTGTGTGTGTGTGTGTGTGTGTGCGTGCGTGCTTGTGTTTGTGGATGAGTGTGAGAGGCTTTTTCATGGAGCGGTTTAATTTTCAGTCTATTTTAAGTTTTTATTTAAAACGTGCCGCTGTGTGTGTGTGTTTGTTCGCACATGTCTGTGTGTGTGTCTGCATGGTGTGTGTACTGGGCCTAAGCCTAGCTGGCGCTTGTCTTCCTGCATTTTACCGACCGGATGTAAACAGGCAGCTGATCTGTGTGCGTGTGAGCGTGCGTGAGTCTGTGTGTGAGCGTGTGTGAGCGTGCGTGAGTCTGTGTGTGAGCGTGCGTGAGTCTGTGCGTGAGTCTGTGTGTGAGCGTGCGTGTGTGTGTGCGCGCGCGTGTGTGTGTGTGTGTGTGTGTGTGTGTGAGAGAGAGAGAGAGAGAGAAGGAGACTTTTATGTGCATATGTGGTGCAGTTGATGTGTGTATGTGTCTGGCTACACAAACACTAATGCTAACCAAAGCAATCTCACACACACACACACACACACACACCCACCCACACACACACACACTTCTAACAAATGTCAAAAACTAGTTCATGATAACAGTTTTTATAACAGTTGCTTTTTAGACATTGTCTTGATTCCAACATATAATAAAAAGTTTTCCAAAAATAAATAAATGAATGTTAGCTTCAGATGAAATAGAATGACGCTAGTGATATGATTATATAACAAAAAGGACACACATCCTCATCTTCTTCTATCCTTTGCCTCACATCATAGAAAAAAAGGATGAAATCTGCTGCTAGAGTTTAACCAATATAAAAAGTATCCAAAAAGATATCATTAGACTCACGAGATCTGGGAATGTTTTACAGTTTGTACAATCAGACTGTAGAAAACATTGTCAGAATTTCAGGACAATTTCAGGATATTTGTTGGTTTTCATGTTTTCTGATGGAATATTTGTCCAGATTTAACAGAAACTTAAATTAGTTTTAATTTAATTGTCCCTCCTACAGAGATGTTCATGATGTTTATTTGTCAAATAAACAAAAAACAATTGTTATGACACCGTCTGGGACCTGCCCACTATTCTGTCTGTGACTTTAGACACGTCATGTTTCAGAGCGGAGGCCATGTGATGATGTTCACAGTGAAACACAGGGTTTGGTTTTAAGGTACTTAAAATTCAGTAGGTTTTCAGGGCACTTACATTAGTTTATACACACAAACAAACAAAAAGCTTTACACCAGACTGTGATCTCACTTACATTTTACTGGCATGGATGTCCTGGGTAGAACACCATCTCCACTGCAGCTCCAGCTGCTTCAGACACCTACAGAACTGTTTACACACCTACTGACGGCTGAGGACACTCACCCCTACAGAGACATTCAGCAAAAACATTCTCCTTAATTTGGGTTTGTGACTATTCTGCAAAGTTACAGAAAACAACCAAACTAATTTCTCTAATGAATGAATGGATGGATGAATGGATGGAAATTTAGATACTTGGATGGATGGATGGAATTTTAGATACTTGGATGGAAGGATGGACAGATGGATGGATGGATATTTGGATACTTGGATAGATGGATGGAAATTTAGATACTTGGATGGATGGATTTATGGAAGGGTGGACAGATGGATGGATATTTGGATACTTGGATTGATGGATGGAAGGATGGACAGATGGATGGATATTTGGATACTTGTATTGATGGATGAACAGATGGATGGATGGATGGATGGATGGATATTTGGATACTTGGATAGATGGATGGAAATTTAGATACTTGGATTGATCAATGGAAGGATGGATGGATGGATATTTAGATACTTGGATTGATGGATGGAAAGATGGACAGATGGATGGATATTTGGATACTTGGATAGATGGATTGATGTTAAAAGACGTTAAATAAACATGAACTTGATCACAGACAGTGATGTTCTGGGAATCTTGCAGTTTTTCTAAATTACTGCAGATTTTACACCGATTCAGACTAAGACGTGTCGTGTAGACACCTTAAGCCTAATGGACATTTCAGACACTTCTGACAAAATTCTTAGAATCTTGCAGTTGTGATGTGTGAAATAATCACAACACACTGTCGGCCAAATACATCTGTTATTCCTGTGTACATGAATACGTACTTTCACAAAAAATGTATCTGTGTATCTTCACAGTTTAAAAAAAGAATCTTCTAGTTTTTTTAATGTATTTTGATTTCAAGTAGCTTTATGCAAAATAGTACTAAAATCAAAATAAAGCATTTTTGACAACAAACACAAAACATGTCTGAAATCCTGGAGGTCTGTTCTTCAGTGATAAATAAAAAGGTGACAGACACACAGCCACTTAAACGTCTTTAAATACAGAACACAGTACGTTGTGTTGCGCATCCCATTTTTTATTAACATTCTTTATATCAGTGTTTTGTGTTTCATTGTTTAAAAGCCTCATTTTGAGTTGTTTTTATAGGTGTTACACTTAGTAGGCCACATCTAACTATTTTCAGCACAACTGTGTGTAGTATTACAAAATGTTTCTCACCTGAACGTATTACACTTACTAATCACAACACAGGTCAGAGGTCACAGCACTATCTATGGGCTGGTACTTAAGAGTCTCTGTTCAGCTGCTCGCTATTGTTCCAGGCTTCCCCAGGGCCTGTCTCTTACTGTTCAAGTATACAAACAGCACAGCCATTACACAAAGCACAAGTGTTATTGGCTGAGGCACGCTGTCCAAAAGAAAAAAAGAATAATGTCTGGGTTTGGCAGCACTGTTACAGCTGCCAGGACGCAGTGAGGCCTGTTATTATTTGTTTTGCAAATAAATAGGTTCACTTTACTATGCTGTGTCTTAGTAGTAATCAGGGCCAACCCGTCTATTAGGGATTATACTCCTCTTATGGCTTATTTCTGTGACTGAGATGGTTTTTTTTGTTGTTGTTTTTTCTTTAGCAGGGGTTGGGGTCAAACCCCCAAACAAGTCAGATTATCTACTTGACTCAGAGATCTTCAGTTGTAAATAGATATATACACTGAACAGTGTGCGGTCAATTTGTAATTAAAAATAAAATAAAAATCAAAAGAATAAGTGATCAGAGCTCAGTGCAGAGTCACGGACAGTTAGCTAAGGGGTTTTGCTTTTGGTGTAGAAATATGATTCAGCTAACTCTCTATCTCATGCCAGTATGTTTCATGGATTCTTGGATAGAGGGATAGTAGAAGAGTCTTTGTTCCAGCTAGTTTGTCAGAGCGAGATGGGCTTCGGCGCCGTGCACACACACACACGGGTGTGTGAATGTTGACAGTTCATCACAATCCAGACTCTAAACGTTTTGGCAGTGTAAGATTTGGCGATATTTGATCATCCGCAATGGGAAAACAGGCCAATCAATTAAATAAAAAAATGCAGCTTTAAAAGAACAGCATGGATTGGATGACTAGCTTTAGGAGTATAACTGAGTCTATATGACTATACATACAGGCTAAGGGTAATAATAATAATAATAATAATAATAATAATAATAATAATAATAATAATAATAATTAATAAATAATAATAATAATATGTTTAAACAGCAGAACATAATGTTAACATCTGGTGTTAAACATGAATCGCATGAATCATGAAAACATGAATCTTAAGGATGATTTCGAAATGTTTTGTTATAGAAAAAAGATGATTAATGAGAATAACTTTGGGGTGACCCCCTTCTCAGCTTCTTACAAGCTCCGCCAAGTGGTCTCTCTTCTCTCTCTCTCTCTCTCTCTCTCTCTCTCTCTCTCTCTTTCTCCCTCTCTCTTCTCTCTCTCTCTCTCTCTCTCTCTCTCTCTCTCTCTCTCTCGCTCTCTCTCTCTTTCTCCCTGTCTCACTCTCTCTCTCTCTCTCTCTCTCTCTCTCTCTCTCTCGCTCTCGCTCTCTCTCTCTTTCTCCCTGTCTCACTCTCTCTCTCTCTCTCTCTCTCTCTCTCTCTCTCTCTCTCTCTCTCTCTCTCTCTCTCTCTCTCTCTCTCTCTCTCTCTCTCTCTCTCTCTCTCTCTCTTGCTCTCTCTCTCTCTGTCTCTGTCTCTCACTCTCGCTCACTCGCTCTTTCTCGCTCTCTATTTTTCCTGTTAGCTGGTTATGGAAAAACTGAAAGCAAGGAATAAGACGGAGGTGAGAATCAGCATGTGTGGTGTAGACATTGGGGGTTCTGCACAGAGCAGAGGGTAAAATGGTGACGTAGTAAACAGACAGTAAAATGGTGAAGTATTACAGGAGATTCGTTTTTGTTTGTGCTGTACACTACCTGGGACAAAACAAATTTCAGACCTCTTTTCCTGGTAGAAAGCCCACTTGCCCAGACTGAATCTCTGCTCCCTTTGTAGTGATATCAGTCAGTCTGTTGGTGATGTCTGAAAAATAAAGTAAAACTTCCACTAACAGCCAGGCTGCAGTCGAGCAGGCAGCAGTCACTGCTGTCGTATCGATTTGGGGACGCATGTGCTCATTGCCCAAGTGGAAGCCCAGATACTGTACTTATACCCATCCTGTCACACACTTCTTTGGGTTTCTGTGAGTCCTCCCTGCCTCAAGGATCTCAGGAATACCCTTAGATGTTGTAAATGCTGCTGTCACCCATTATTATAAATGATTGAACTAAATAAGCAGGTGGTCTATGCATTGTGTGGGTGGAGGATTCTGTCCATGAGGTTTTAATATCTCTGGGGCTCAAAAACAACTGAAACAGAGTAAAAAACAGGGATAAAAATGTAAGTAACACAAACGGAATGGAAAAGGCCATCAGACATTTCTTCAGATATTAGAGTCCAGGGAATCTGGCAGTACCTTTTGGTTAAGTCGAATAAATGCAAGCTATTCTAACTGATAAGGCAGTTCATCAGTGTGAGGCATCAGATGTGTGTCAGGTAGTTTAGGTAGTGAGTTTTCTTTGGCACCACCACCTGCTCTAGAGAAGGAGTTTAGGATACAACGGTGGTGAAGGACAAGGGTGGGGGAGGCAATAGTGGTGAAGGACAAGGGTGGGGGAGGCAATAGTGAGGAAACCAGGGGAGACAAGATAATTGGGTTAGTGACTCTAGAGACGCTTTGCCGGTCTTTTCAGGAGTCTAATTGCTCTAGTACCACAAACTTGATGATTGCATCCCACGCTTTGCTGTCAACTACAGACGTAGTTGTCGTAGCTGTAGGAGTCCTTCAGCTGCTGTGCTGCTCCACTTCTTTTTTGAATACTCCAACTATGTTCGTGCCAGCAGCTGCTGATCAGCAAGCTGGGATTCCTCCATTAGCCAGGAGAGGATTGGCAGAGCCCATTCCTCCTCTGGTCCTTCCTCAGAAGAGCTTAGGCCAGGATCCAGGACCAAGATTGTCAGTGGAGTCTGTCTTGGTGTGCATCACGTGTGCCACGTTGGCAGAGGACACACCTTGGGTGTGGTGGACATCAGCAGCTACTGAAGTGCCTGGCAGCTTTCAGTCTGCATGAGGACTTTGAAGTAGAGCTGCTGATTAAAATCGAATAAGACACACAGAATGTAGACTGTTTATAATAAGACGGGTAAGAATCAAGCATTATTTGCTGGTTCCACATCTTACCCTCTAGCATGCCCCTCTGAATTTGGCTGGTTGGGGTAAGATTCTGCTGATGGTAATCATTTTATTTTATTGGGACATGTTATCTGTCTGTCTGTCTGTCTGTCTGTCTGTCTGTCTGTCAGTCTGTCTCTTCATCCTTTCATCTCTCCCTCAACTGGCTTTATTAATCCATATTCATGATGCATTTGACTTATCAATGTTGGAATTACATCATTTTTAATCTGTGCATTGAAGCTACAAAGTAGGAAGAAACATGAGCATCTGCATTTTTATCTTTTGTTCTTTAGTTTGTGACAAGCTAGCCAGATAACTGTGATGAGTGATGTATATATTCCTCCGTTAATAGTATACTGTACAGTTAGAGCTTTAAAAAACAAATATATCTGTGTTGATTGAGCCGAAGCAAATACACACACAAACATTACAACTCGTGTTCATTGTGTGTTCAGCCATGTTGTTATGATGTCACTGGCTGAAGTTTTGGTGAGACTTTGTGAGTAGGAATTTTGAGTTGAGAGGATGTTCGGAGTCCCGAGGTACAAGCTTTAGGTGAATGGAGTGTTATTACCTCTGTTATTACCTCAGTGTGTATTATAAAGAACATAATCCAACAGCTAACTTCTAATGACTTTCAGTGGGAAACCATTAGATTCTATGCTGGTTGTGGATGCATGTTGTGACTGTGTGTTTATCTCATTTGCACAATTTTGTACTCCTAGGACCTGGGGAAGCAGTTGTACAGTGAGTAGAGAGGATAAACACCCCCACCCCCACCCCCACCCCAACGCCTTCAAAGCCATGCACAGCAAGAACCGTAAGTGTAGCCGTACCATCATCCTGTGTACACATCTCTTTCTGTCTCTTTGAATGCAGCGTCAATTCATTTGCTGATATTTGCAAACTCTTACTGTGCACTTTTTTAGGAACACTAAACACTACTAATACTCAGAAGGAGATCTCTTTTCCAGCCTCAGTTCTACATGGTGTGGATGACACTGTGTTACACATTTTTTTGAGATTCTGGTCTATGTTGACATGATTACATCACGTCATTGCTGCAGATTTGTCAGCTGCACATGTATATTGTGAGTCTCAGGTTCGACCACATATCACAAGGTGCACTGTGAGCTTGAGTTCTGGTGACTGGTCAGCAACAGTGCTCAGATATGTAGTATACAATCCATGGTTGATTGGTATTAAGGGATCCAATGTGGGCCAAGACAATGCATGATATCTATGGTCCATGTACTAAGGAAGCTGATATCAAATTGTGAACCGCTCATCATCCTTCCACAGCAGAAACCTAGATCAGACCTGGTGACATCTCTTTTGCCCCTTTTCCACCGAGGCAGTTTGAGTGCAGGTTCGGAGCCTAATTTAGAACCAGTTCTTTCTTTTTCGACAGCCAAAGCACCGGCTCTGAACCAGGAAAAGTGGTTCTTAAGTAGCACCAAAACGTTGCTGGTCTAGACTTAAGAACCTCTTGCGTCAGGGACTGTGGGTGTGGCTGTGGGCGGGGCTACTGTTAGCGCCTTTGATAATGTACCTTAAGTATACTAATGTTTAATACACTTTTACTTTACCGCGATATGATACATTATCAGCACACATGATAGTAAGTAGCTACATGCTAAGGCTAACTTTTTTCTGTGTTAATGATAAAATAACGTTATGTAGTTTCTTGATAACAACCTCCGTTTATACAGATTACATGGAGCTGCACGTACACGTTGGATTCGCCGCGTTTGGGTGTTAATGTAGGTTCACAAAGCCATGAGTATTAACAGTAAAGCAAAATCCGCCATTGTTGATGTGTTTGTGTTTGTCGCTGCTGCGCTAACGTTGCTGTGTAACGTGACACGTATACAGTGACGTCAGACTCGGCTCTGTGATGCTCTCTAGCCGGTGGAAAGGCAAACCGGTTCTTAGAAGGTTCACCAGTGGAACCAACTTTGAACCAGCACCAGTGCTAGCTCTGAACCAGCACCTGGTACTTTTTGGTGGAAAAGGGGTAATTTAGTCTGACCTTTTCATAAGTAATGTGTTTCAGTCTGGATGGTTTTTGATTTCTGTGACATTCTGTGAAAACTCTGAAGTGTGTTGTGTGTCCAGTCCATCTGGCACATGAGATCACACATTTCACCCATTCTGATGTTTGATGTGAACGTTAACTCTAAGCTCTACAGATGTTATTCTATGCTGTTCAGGTGTATCTAATAACGTGTATATTGTGTGCATATAAATCCAGTCCCCTCTGAAAATACGTGAAATGACAAGGTCAAGTGTTTTGTTTTTGTAATTCTCTCAAAACATTTAGGTTTGAAATCAGAATATGAATAATAAAGTTTAAAATTTATCATAAACGTTTCATAGAATCTTTGGTATGGAGTATAAACCATCATCGTCGTCATCGTCGTTATTATGATGGACATCAGTTATATTTCTCATTCTTTGTTCCATTAAGTAACTGAAAGACTGCCAGGGCAGTCAAGCACTTAATGGTTCTAGCATAATTATGTTGACGACCATCTTTATTTTTTATTTTTTTCATGCTTATGCAGTATCCTCTATCTACACATGTGTTCTACAGAGAGGAGACACGGTTCTTCAAGTGGTTCACGGGCCCCTCTGGTTCCTCTGAAGGATAAGATGTCTCTGAGTCAGAGTGACCTTGAGGCTTTGCCATTTCGTGTGCCTCGTGATTACCCACACTCTCGCTTCAACAAAGCCCCCCTCGCTGTTTACCCGCCAAAAGGAGCCCGAACAAAAGCCTGGTTGGTGAAGCAAGCCTTTCTCTCACACTAATTATGCTCATTGTCCTTATATGTGTTATATAATACAATAACCACCTTTCTGCTGTAGTGTTTCCTTACCCGTGGTGAGTCTGGAGAAGATGCCTTGTTTCAGCCGCTCAGAGGGAGCGCAAATCAAAGTCAGCTCTACTCCATCCACAGTCGGGTCATCTCTTCCTGTCCAATCTTCATCCTCTGCGTCTTTCTCACCATCCTCCTCTTCCCTAAAGTCCACAATTACATCACCAGCATCTTGCAGGAATCAGGAAAAGCTTGCGAATGGCCGTGGCACCATAACACCATGTCCCACCACACCTCCGTTATTGACTGACAGGCGGCTAAGCCCATCACAGTCGTCTCCCTTGGACAAGCGACTCACCGTGTCGCCGTCCTCACAAGACAGAAGACCTGCCACATCTCCTTCACTGTCCTCAGTGGACAGGAGACCAGCTGTCTCACCGTCAGCAACAGAGCGAAAGCATCTGAATGGAGCAAAGAGCAGCAGTCACAGGAGAGTTTCAGGTTAGAAGATCGGCTCATATACCCCATGTATTATTTTTGTTTTATAGACTTTTTTTTCCTTTTGTACAATTAGTTCCTATTTAGTTTAATTGTCTCACAAAACATCTGCATAAAACATTCCAACACTGTATTGCTATTATTCCTGGATCAAAAATGATGAAGTTTTGTTGTAGGAAACAGCCCACCCTCCTCTGTGCCGCTGTCTGAGCCCTGGGAGTTAGCAGGGAGAATGCCTTGCTGCTAGACAGGCTTCAGCTTATGACTTGTTGGATGAGACAGCTCTTCCTCTCCATATGTTGTTTGTGCAGGCCCTGGCTTCACCCCAGGCCTGATTTATGCAGTGTTATTAACCATCCCCAGCTGCTCGTGAAATATGCTCCTTATTAAACCCACAACTGCTCCTTCTTACTGGCCTCTTTACATCAAAGTTACATGCAGTCAGATCTAATAATGAAATAATGAAACATGCATGATTTGCAGTTAAATAATCAAAATCAGTATCAGTAACTTAAATAATAACAAGTTCAGTAAATAGAGTAATAGTAAAAATGATAGCTGAAAGATCCAAGAACACTTTATGTGAAATGTCCCCAAATAGACGTTTTTCATAGGACACTAAAGACAAGTTTTGTGTATAGATCAATTTTTTTAAACCTGTTAGATGCCTTCAAAATGCTGATTGATCAGTGTCATCCATGTATTTTCAATTAATCCTTATTAGAAATTGTTAGAAATTCATTTACAAAGATCCAGATGTTATACCAAATTTTGCTTGTACTTCTAGCTCCTGAGAAACTGTTATTAAAAATGTACCCTGACTTTGCCCTTATATTGGATCTTATATTACATGAATAAGATACTAGTGGACTGGAGCTAGTTTCCACACATCTGACGCTGATTCAGGTTAATGAGAGGCTAGTTAATGAGAGATCAGTTAATGAGAGATCTGTTAATGAGCGATCTGTTAATGAGCGATCTGTTAATGAGCGATCTGTTAATGAGAGATCTGTTAATGAGAGATCTGTTAATGAGCGATCTGTTAATGAGCGATCTGTTAATGAGCGATCTGTTAATGAGCGATCTGATAATGAGAGGCCAGTTAATGAGAGGCCAGTTAATGAGAGGCCAGTTAATGAGCGATGTGTTAATGAGCGATCTGTTAATGAGCGATCTGTTAATGAGAGATCTGCTAATGAGAGATCTGTTAATGAGAGATCTGTTAATGAGCGATCTGTTAATGAGAGATCTGTTAATGAGCGGTCTGTTAATGAGCGGTCTGTTAATGAGCGACCTGTTAATGAGCGACCTGTTAATGAGCGACCTGTTAATGAGAGATCTGTTAATGAGAGGCCAGTTAATGAGCGATCTGTTAATGAGCGATCTGTTAATGAGCGATCTGTTAATGAGCGATCTGTTAATGAGCGATCTGTTAATGAGAGATCTGTTAATGAGCGATCTGTTAATGAGAGATCTGTTAATGAGCGATCTGTTAATGAGAGATCTGTCAATGAGTAGCCAGTAAATGAGAGATCTGTTAATGAGAGATCTGTTAATGAGCGACCTGTTAATGAGCGGTCTGTTAATGAGCGGTCTGTAAATGAGAGGCCAGTAAATGAGAGATCTGTTAATGAGAGATCTGTTAATGAGAGATCTGTTAATGAGCGATCTGTTAATGAGCGATCTGTTAATGAGCGATCTGTTAATGAGAGATCTGTTAATGAGATGCCAGTTAATGAGCGATCTGTTAATGAGAGATCTGTTAATGAGAGGCCAGTTAATGAGAGATTTGTTAATGAGAGATCTGTTAATGAGAGGCCAGTAAATGAGCAATTTGTTAATGAGCAGTCTATAAATAAGAGGCCAGTAAATGAGAGATCTGTTAATGAGAGATCTGTTAATGAGAGGCCAGTTAATGAGCGATCTGTTAATGAGAGATCTGTTAATGAGAGGCCAGTTAATGAGAGATCTGTTAATGAGAGATCTGTTAATGAGAGATCTGTTAATGAGAGGCCAGTTAATGAGCGATCTGTTAATGAGAGATCTGTTAATGAGAGATCTGTTAATGAGAGGCCAGTTAATGAGCAATTTGTTAATGAGCAGTCTATAAATAAGAGGCCAGTAAATGAGATCTGTTAATGAGAGATCTGTTAATGAGAGGCCAGTTAATGAGAGATCTGTTAATGAGAGATCTGTTAATGAGAGATCTGTTAATGAGAGATCTGTTAATGAGAGATTGGGTAATGCGAGATCAGTTAAAGACTTTTGTATGGACAGAGAGTTGTGTATAGGAGAACTCTTCCATCTTAAGAATTTCCTCAGATAAAATGTAAGTTATCACATTTGTACTTGTTGTTTTTATTTTAGGTAGAGTCTATGATCCAAATAAACACTGCGGAGTCCTAGATCCAGAGAGCAAGCGGCCTTGCACTCGTTCTCTTACATGCAAGGTTGGTCATATGTTTCAGTTTAATACTCAGTGTTTTAGTTCTCATGTGCAAGATTTCTGTCTAGCTAATGATACTGTCGTGTACGCAGACCCACTCTTTAACACATCGTCGTACAGTCCCAGGGCGGAAGAAGGACTTCAATATTCTTTTGGCTGAGCATAAGGGCCGGGCTAAGGAGAAAGATTCAGGGCAAAAGAAGGATGGAGCGAGTAACCAGGCAGCTCAGTCGATCCAGCCCCTCAGTCCTGCTTCCAGCACACCTTCAGTCTGTCACAATGGCAAGACCACTCCTACTCTCAAGCTGAGGCTGGCCAGCGCACACATACAGAGGTACAAATAAAATGCCCTAAAGGACATACTCACTGAAATACTAATAAAGCAGAATGAATCAGTGATCCAGCACCATTTACAGTCTGGTCCTCAATGGCACCAAACCTACTGCTGTTGTGCTTTGTAATTACATCCTGTATTTACTGTGCTGATCCTAATGTAAACACTTGTTTAGCTTTAAACAGATTAATCATCACACTTCAGTCAGTATTCCTGCAGACTGCTCTACAGTCAAATAAAAATCACCACTGACTGGTGTCCATATGGGTCACAGATGATGCAACGCTCTTACCGAGGACATTACTATCTAACCTACATTATATACAAAGCGTTTGTTACTTATGTACACTATATGGCCAAAAGTTTGTGCACCCCTGACCATCACACCCGTACCTGCTTATAAAACATATCATTCCAGATGTATAATTCCTTTGCTGTTACGATCCACTCTACACCTCTGGGAAGACTTCCACTAGATATTGGATATTTGTGGGATCATTTAGCAACAAGAGCATTAGTGAGATCAGACAACTGATGTTAGGAAATTCTGGGGTTCTTTCGGTGTTCCAGTTCATCCCAAAGATGTTCAGTGGGGAGTCAGATGCCCCTTTTCCACCGTGGCAGTTTGAGTGCTGGTTCGGAGCCTAATTTAGAACCAGTTCCTTCTTTTTCGACAGCAAAAGCACCGGCTCTGAACCAGGAAAAGTTGTAAGTAGCACCAAAACGTTGCTGGTCTAGACTTAAGAACCGCTTGTGTCAGGGGCTGTGGGTGTGGCTGGGGGCGGGGCTACTGTTAGCACATTTGATAATGTACCTATTATACTAATGTTTAATACACTTTTACTTTACTGCGATATGATACATTATCAGCACACATGATAGTAAGTAGCTACATGCTAAGGCTAACTTTTTTCTGTGTTAATGATAAAATAACGTTATGTAGTTTCTTGATAACAACCTCCGTTTATACAGATTACATGGAGCTGCACGTACACGTTGGATTCGCTGCGTTTGGGTGTTAATGTAGGTTCACAAAGCCATGAGCATTAACAGTAAAGCAACATCCGCCATTGTTGATGTGTTTGTGTTTGCTGCTGCTGCGCTAACGTTGCTGTGTAACGTGACACGTATACAGTGACGTCACACTCGCCTCTGTGATGCTCTCTAGCCGGTGGAAAGGCAAACCGGTTCTTAGAAGGTTCACCAGTGGAACCAACTTTGAACCAGCACCAGTGCTAGCTCTGAACCAGCACCCGGTTCTTTTTGGTGGAAAAGGGGTACAGTATAAGTCAGGGCTCGGTGCAGGACACTCGAGTTCTTCCACTCCAGCATTAACACAGTGTGTCTTGATGGAGCTCAGGGGTTTGTGCACAGGGGCATCGTCATGCTGGAACACTGTTTGAGCCTATTAGCTATAGTGAAGGAAAATTGTAACACTAATGCATTAATGAGACATTATATTCAGATGTGTGCTTCAGACTTTGTGATAACAGTTTGGGGAAGAAGCAAATGTGTGTGTGATGGCCAGATGACCACATACATTTGGCCATATAGTGTAATGTTTATTAGAAATCTCTTCTTCTGATTTTAAATCTCACTTCTCTCATTCTTTATCACCCACCACGGTACATCCTACTGGTAACTTCCTTTTTCCTTCTCTTTCTGTTTTCTCTTGTTTTATCATACTTATTTACTTCTCTTATATCTCAGAGGCTCTGGTAGTGGGGGTGCAGTAGTACTCAGTTCCACAACTCTTCCTGCCACTGACCAAATACCCAGCTGTCAGAGATACAGCGGTGACGCTCATGAGTCCAGCGACGAGGCGGAAGCTGAGTTTGCTGAGGAACTGGAGAAAACTTCATGTCATTACTCTTCTTACCACCCACGACCCATTAGTGTAAGAACAACAGGAGCGCCATTAGAAATCCTTTATGAATTGATTCATTTTGATGTGAGCTTCAGTAGTTTCCACAGTAATAGCCCAGGAGTACGAGTATAACCAGAGCAAGCAATGAGCCGAAGTAACTACAAATATCAAATGGGTTTTGTTTCTTCAGTCTTTTCAGCAGGACTATTTTAAACAGCTTTGTAAATGAAAATACGTTTAAAAAAAAAAAAATCAGCTGCAGCTGTGCAACATACACTTACAATCTGCACAATCATGCAATTATCCAATCAGCCAATCATGTGACAGCAGTACAATGCAGACAGAGGTCAAGAGCATCAGTTAATGTTCACATCAAACATCAGAATGAAGAATAATTCTGGAACGTTAACCGTAGCGTAGATGTTGGTAACAGATGGGCTGGTACTTGAGTACTTATGTTGAAAATGATGTTGATCTCTTAGGATTTCCTTACAACAATCTCTATGGATTACAAAGAATGGTGCGAAAAAGAAAAAAAAAAAAACAATGACTGAGAGATTAAACTGACAGATTAAAAGAAAATGGGCACATTGGCCTGAGCTGCCAGGGAGGATATAGTGACTCATATCAATCACTCTTTACACCTGTGGTGAGCAGAAAAGGATCTCAGCAGAAAACATTAAGGTGGATGAACTAATCTATTTAAGACAAATCACCTGGTCCAATCTTCAGCTGTCCAGTCTAAACGAGTCTGTGCTCATCATAGATTCAGTTTCTTGTTCTTGGCCGTCAGGAGTGATGCATGATGTAGACGTCTGCTGTTGTAGCTGAGCGATTGAGTTCCTATAGACAGTGTATATGTTTCTGAAATATTCGAACCAGCTCCTCTGGTACCAGAGATCAGATCTTTGTGCTGCTGCCACTTGATTGGTAGATTAGATAACTGCATGATTGTACAGGTCTGTATACAGTAGCCTGAGTGTGTAGAACTACATCAACATGAGCGCACAAAGGAATGCAACACACCCCATCAGGACAAAAGTTATTTCCATGTTCTTTTTCCGTGTTCTAGTACTCATCCAAATCTAGTATGCAAATCTTCCACTTCTTCCTTTTCCAAGTTGTTAACTAGATATACTTCATTGTTGATGGTAATTTCATAGTAACCAGAGATATCTGGCAACGCAGTGAGACACATATCTATGTGATGTATATCAGTGAGACTAATACAGTATATGTGATCAACCTATGTACCAACCTACTGTATAACCCACAAACATTTTTAGACAACGTTATTTAAATTTAAATCAATGACTTGAAATTTGTATTCATGGATACCTCCACTCCAGTGTTCAGCAAGCGATGGCCAGTTACTGAGTTGTCACAGCAGCACTTCTTACCTTTAATGAGTTCAACTGTTTATACACAAGTATTAGCTTTAGATCCGTCAACATACAGATATTTCACAGACATACAGACACTTAGCTGGTGAGCTTGTTGCTAGCAAAAGATGAACATGGAGGTGTCCATGTATTTTCCCCACAGTATCGTCTATGAATAAAGTTTCTTCCCCTTCATTCTTTGTCCTTCCTTCTGGTCAGTGGTGTGCCTTCAGCAGCCGGTTGTTGGGTCAGGGTCACTACGTGTTTGACAGACACTGGGACAGGGTGAGGCTTGCACTGCACTGCATGGTGGAGAAGCATGTCAACGCTCAGATGTGGAGGTAAGAGTACACACGTGGACTGTCTTTCCAAGCGTCTTTCCCTACATTACTGTGCAGTTCTCACTGTTCCTGCAGAGGCATTGAAACCGTGCCTCGTATCAAACGAGTTGATCAGTCATGCACTGATTGCTTGTGTAAACTAGCGTGATGACGACAGACTTGGAAACGTGGTTAGCAGAAAGCAGTGAAACCTCAACGTCAGCAGATTTTCGGATGTATAAAAATATAAATGAGCTTTGCGACTGAATATTGACTAAAGTTGACTAAATATTGTTTGTGTGATGATTTCACATGTTGTGTGTTGTAGGAAAGTCCCTCTAGCGGCAGACAGCGTAACTAGCATGTCTGATTCATCGTCTCTAAACATGGCCCTTCTCCCTAGCCCCACTCCATCCGTTGACTCTATTTCCACGGTGTCCTGCTCCACCCCTTACTCCCACAATGGCACCAGAATCTTCTGCCTACAGGAATCCAAAGTGCAGCTGAATAAAGCAGCCAAGTCATTAAAAACCTCTGCAGAAGGGGCGTTGTTGAAAAAGCAAAAGCCACCTCCGGTTGCTGAGAAGAGGAATGGGTACGAACTCTCAGGCCCTGCGCACATCAGCAATGGCACAGCAGCCCTGAGCATGCGGTCCAAACCGAGCCAGCCAGGGGCAAGTCATGGGCTGAGCAACACGGACAGATACACCAGCATCGAGCTAACCCTTCCACAGGCGCCAAAGGCCAATCACGGGGCAGTTTTGTCCCAAAGCCTGCTGACGTGTGGATCGACAGAGGGACGCAAACGCAAAACCCCAGGCTCTGAGCGAGCTAGCAAAGTGACCAAAATAATGGCGCACAATGAAATCTTCCAGAAAAGCAGCACTGCCATGCTGTCGGCAGCAGCTGAGGCACCCCACAGCGCCCTCTCCAGACTGGTGAGCACTGCGCTCTAGTGGTACAGTCACTGTAATTATATTAGACTGTAGTGTAATAGTGTATAGACTACAACCTGTTTTGTGTTTATATTATAAATTGTTGATATAAAAATATATATATATGACCGTATGATAACTGGATAAGTATTTGATTAATATTCTATATAATATACTATACACATACATCAACATTCACTTGTTTCTATTTATTATACTGGGGTGTAAATACTTTTTCTTCTATTTCATGTGTTTGCAGTCCAAGGTACATCAGTGACACCGGCTGAGGTGGATCAAGTAAAGCAGCTTCGCAGCAGTGACCTTTAACCTCCCCTCTTATCCACACAGTGGTGATCTTTAACCTGCCGTGGCCTGCATGCAGCGCCACCACCCACCGTGGCCCCTGTGGAGCCCATGGCACTGTGTGTGAGGGTGTGTGCCTGAGCACCCTGACTGTTCACTGACAAACCTCATTTGTTTAGGTACTGCAACTAGTCATCTACATAACAGCAGTTTAAAGAAACAACCTGCCGTTTCATTCCCGTCACAGAACACATGCGCATACGCAGCCGTCTCCGAATCAGCGGGACATTTCCTACGTCCTACATCAACCCTAAGGTTTTTTTTTCTGTCATATCTCTGGCAGTATGGGAAGCACAAGATTAAAGACAAGTGGTTGGATCTGAACACATCAGTGTGCTATAAGAGCGAGGCAGGAGCTTCAGACTTGACCGGATCTAAAGTGCACTTAGTGTCCTTTTATGCCTGGACTATGCAACAGGCTGCTGAGGAGGAAAAAAAACAGACACACAAAAATTAAGTGTTTCACCAAGGGAATATTTTATAGATGCTTTTTTTTGGCAAGCTGTATTTTTCTAAAGAGGGTGAATTCAGGTTTTTGAGGAATTCAGGAGTTTTTCTGTCACAAGTGTTACTGAAGAATACGATGTTTATGACTCGAACCCAGGTTGGAAAGCAAACTAGCATAGTGTTAAATTTTGTATAATAATTTATCTTCCATATTAATTCTCCTAACATACATGGCTTATGGCATTGCTCAAAGGTATATTTGTATGTCATCCTAAAGAAATGTAAGTATTATTATATTAGACATTTTACTGGTGAAAATATGAGTGCAAAACTGTTTTTTATATAATATTTATTATTAGTGTCTTTCAGCGCTTAGGTATCTAGAAGCCTCTGTCTTCCTTATCTTCAGATGGTTTATAGAAGAAAAAAAAAGCTATTTTTTTTCACCTTCTTCTTTCTCATGACTGACTTGTCAATGATATAAAGAGCCACTCAAACGATTATTCAAATCGAGGAAATTATTATGGTTTTTTTTTTAATATTATGTTTTTTTTTTTAATATTATGTTTTTTTTTTGTTTGTTTTTTTTTCTGTTTTTTTTTTTTTCTTCTCTCTTTCTCCCTTTTCCTTCAAAATGCAGCCATGAGACACCAGGGCAGAGAATTAGAGCTGCTGCCTAAGCTAAGCGAGTTTTCCATAACATTTTAACATCACGTTTAAAGTGAACTTCTTCCTAGCTGTGAATTCTGACCTTATTGTACATTTACAATTTTATTTTCTTTTTTTTTTCCAGTTCATAAAGGAGTTTGATTTGATTGTTCTTTTGCCACGACAGATTTAATATGTTTAATATGATTTGTATGTATTTAGTACAACACTTTCTATAATAATAATAATAATAATAATACTGGTTGTAGCGTTATGATCAGGATATTTCTTTGCATCACCCTTAGTGTCACATGAAGCTTTGTTGTTGTTGTTTTTTTTTTTGTTATTTTTTCCCCACTAAGTCAGATATTATTGCTTTTGTGAAGACAACAATTTCTACCAATCCCCCCTTTTTTGCACTTTTCTCTTTGAACAGGAATTTAATATGTTTCTATTTATAAAGGTATATATAATGAGGCATATTATGTGGAAAAGACAGAGATGTGTGTACAGTTTTGTCAATAACAGCCAATACTGTGTAAGGACGTGTAACTGTGTGATCCCCAATGCTATAACACCTTCTGCCGTGGGGGTGACTAACTTGCTGTGTGTGTCATCATTACCGTATTTTGCCTTGCTGTTTTGATTAATTTGCTGCCGGTTGACTGTCTTCAGCTTAATGAATCCAGCTCTTGAGGAAGGTTTTTTTAGCTCTATCTTAAAGGATGTCTGATTTTAACTGTTACTGTTCCATGACCTGCTGGAATTGCCATGTGTTTCCAGTAAGCATGATGTTCCTGCTTACATTTACATTTACGGCATTTAGTAAATGCTCTTATCCTGAGCCACTTATATATTAAGTGGCAATTTAATGGACCTTGGATTCAGACTCACAACCTTCTGGTCACTAGGTTGTGAGTTCACCACACCACTAAGCTACCATATACTGCTTTCTGGAAAGTTGTCATCATCGTCGTCATTACCACCACCACCACCATCACATCGTCATCATCATCACCACCACCATCAACTTCTTCTTCTTCTTCTTCTTCTTCTTCTTCTTCTTCTTCTTCCTGGAGGGCTGAACATTCCTCTTCCTGAAAACCCCCTAGTATCAGGGGGTTTCCCTCTTAGTGATTTGGACAACATTTATTCTCAGGATTAAAATATGTGGAGGACAAACAACCAGACATGTGCCACAGGAGTGGGCAGGAAAATATGTTCAAATTCATCCAGAAAGCTGCTGATTTGCATCAGTCACTGAGGTGCACAGTGGCATCTAGTACCAGATTTTGATTGATAGATTTTCCTGGTTTAAATGGCATTATACTAAAACACGGTGATTGTGGCATTTCCACTGGCTAGAAAACTGGCTTATGTTTTTTACTTTAAAGGCTCCACACTGTGCCATGTCCTGGCTGCTGTTGTCTATGTAAGGTCAGAGTTCCTGCAAACAAAAATGTCATTTTATTCAACAGAATGTAATATTAATAATGACCTTTGCCCAGTTTCACAGAAAACGTGCACACACACACACACACACATGTGCACACACACACGTGCACACAGGTCTGGCAAAGCAGAAAAAAGGAATTGTCTGAATGCTGTAGACTGCAGTTATGTTTAGTGTATCTCTCCCATCCTCTCCCTCTTCCTCTCTAACTCTCATTCTCTACTTTTCTCCCTCTCTATCACTTTCTTTCTCCCTTTCTATCTTTCGCTCTCTCATTCTCTCTCTCTATCTCTCACTGCACTGGGGTGAGATTCCCAAATGCATGCAGACCTAAAGCTGATGAAGACCATATGGCTAATCACGTATGGGTCCTGACCACTGTTTAAGGTGATGTCAACAGCACTGCTGTTGCTGATACATCTACTAACTCCAAATACTTCTGCACAATGTGTGCATATGACTAGATGACTTTTATTTTTTGAATGTCAATAGTAAGGAAAGGCAGACTTTTTTTTTATTAAAAAAAAAAAAAAAAAGCGTGTCCTTTGACCTTTCTCACCCCGTGTTTTCAGTACAGTGACACAGGCATATTGTGTATTTGTTAGGTTTGACAATGTTTTACATTTCATGTGATCCATAAATCACTTCTAGCTGCTTTAATGAGTCACTTGTCTTTTCTTCCTGGAGTATAGTGAATGCTGTGTACTGCCTTAGAAATATAAGCAGTGACAGGAAAGCCATCGTGAGGATTCTTGCAGCTTGTCATTGAGAAAACCTTTAACCTTTTGCTCTTAATGGGAAATTCCCAGCAGCCTCCTCACTGAAACCACCTAAATGCAAACTTACACAAAGTTTCCAAAGAAACAGGATGTTTCTGTCAAAAGTAAGTGTCCGTGTGTGGTGCAATAAATAGCTTTGCTGTCTCACATCTTCAAGGTTCCTTGCGTCCCATTCCGAGGTATATTCCCATTTCATAGCCAGCATTCCTGGGATAGACTCCACACCCACTGTGACGATAAAGCTGTCACTGAAAGTGAAGGAGTATGTGTAATCATAAATAATGAGTTAGCATGGCTAACTGTGATCCTTGCAGATCTTTCTTTAGGGGGGGCAAAATACTCTCATGTCCTCTTTCAGGTAGGTTTATTATAGCTCCTGTTTTAAACATCCAATTATTGCCCTAACGGTGAGTCGGTATATTTGAGAGGTGTTTAGTTATTCACTAAGGGAATAAATGACTAAGGGAATTTTGCCTCTGTGTCAAGTCAAATTTATTCCTCAGAGAAACAGGAAGTCATGGATTACTGCTTCACACACATACAAGTGAAAAAAAAAATGGGAATGCTTCAGTTACATTATTACAAATAGCTGAGTCATATTGTACTGAATCATAAATATACACTTTATTAGGAACACCCGTACACCTAAATGCTTATTCATGCAGATGCAGGCCAAGAGCTTCATTTAATGTTCGTATCAAACAACAGAATGAAGAAAATGTCTGGTCTCTGGGACTTTTACTGTTGCTGTGGTTGTTGGTGTCAGATGGGCTGGTTGGGGTGTTACAGAAACTTGATCATGTGGGATTTTTACACACTACAGTCTCTAGAGTTTCCATAGAACTGTGCAGAAAAAAAAAACCTACAGTTTTGTCTTTGGAAACGCCTTGACAGAGATCATAGAAATAGGCTAGGTTGGTTTGTTCTGACAAAAAGGATATAGTAGCCCGTATAGTCATCTCAGCACAAAAAGACTGATGAGTTGGTACTGAAGGTTACCAACAACCACAGAGATCTGACTGTTTTTTCTATTCTGATTTTAGTTTATGTTAACTAAATTAACTCATGTTTAATGTGAACATTACCTGAAGCGCTTGTTCTGTGGACAGTGAGAGTTTTTTATCATTTAAATCTGAAGGTGCCAATAATATTGGAATACTGGTTTGAAAAACAGGCCTAACAGACATCCATTCATCTTCAGTGATCACATTATCCTTACATACATGTTCAGAACTATAGACAGTTTAGAGTAACCGTTCCACCTACCAGCACAGCATTGAATCAGGGACCTAGGAATCAACATTTGAAACCCACATTATCAAACATTGGCTCAGAGTTCAAGACAATATAACATGCCTGACTTACCGGGTCGTGCTGATCAGCTTACAATCATACTTCAATCCAATCATATTTACACGTCCCAATTAGTAAAACAAGCTAAATTGGGATTTAAGTGAGTAGTTCTTTTTTCTAAATGGCTACCAGTTTTTATGATTCAGACATCCTTTTCATCCTAGACTACAGACTTCTTACAGCTAACATGGAGAGATTGAATACCTGAGTTCTCTATGTCCATCACATGTGATCACTGAAGAACGGTGGCATTTTAACAGTGTTTGATATTGATTCAGGACCTCTGATAACTCTTAACCCTAACTCATCTTTTAGTTGTTTGCTCTTTTATTTTGGGCTATTTTGTTTCTCTTGATTCTCTGAGCAAAGCGTATGATCAGATTGATTCTCTGATAAAATAACACCAAATTTGAAGGAAAGGTGCAGCAAAAACCGAGGCACATTTAGGGACCCACACAGGCCTGCTGGTTGGACAATAACACAAGGTCTTCTACTGTAAGTCTTCCAAAGAACACCAAGAGCCATTTAGCTTTGTCCAGTCTCTCTCTCTCACTCACTCACTTATCTTCTACCGCTTATCCGAACTACCTCGGGTCACGAGGAGCCTGTGCCTATCTCAGGCGTCATCGGGCATCAAGGCAGGATACACCCTGGACGGAGTGCCAACCCATCGCAGGGCGCACACACACACACACACTCTCATTCACTCACACACTACGGACAATTTTCCAAGGATGCCGATCAACCTACCATGCATGTCTTTGGACCGGGGGAGGAAACCGGAGTACCCGGAGGAAACCCCCGAGGCACGGGGAGAACATGTAAACTCCACACACACAAGGTGGAGGCGGGAATCGAACCCCCAACCCTGGTGGTGTGAGGTGAACGTGCTAACCACTAAGCCACCGTGCCCCCTTTATCCAGTCTACTTTAGGAAAATTTACACAAAACTGACCCTAGGATTTTTGGTTTATCTTTAAAAATTCAAACATTATATGCACAACATTCTGGTACTACAATTCTAGAATATATAAGTCCAAGACTAGGGAGCCATTTTGCTGACTCAAACCAGCCAATGGGGGCACTGTTTCTGTAAATTAAAAAGCTGCCTTTTGTATTTTAACCACACCTATTCAAATTTATGAAAAACTATGCTAAGTACTAGGATTTTGCTGCCCACATGCAAGTCAGTGTAAATGGATTGGAGCTTGATTGACTGTAACTGAGAATTGGTTGTATTTATCCAAGCTAGAAAGGAAGCTTCATGTTAATGTAATGAGGAGGTTCAGCATGCATAGACACCATAAGGGGGTAGAGTTCAGATCAGATATCTGTTTCTCAGAAACTGAAGTCTGATTGAGTTAAAGTGTGATGCTGAATTATTCTTTTTTTCTTTTTATTTCATTTTGTGAGCAATTCTAGGTTCAGCTGTCTTTATCGTTCTATATAACTTGGCAAGTTTTTGCATGAATGTATATGTGACAAATATAATTGAATATAAAGGAGATATTTGTTGAAGGTGCTTGAACCCTGATAATCACGCTATTTATTTGTACAAGTCTTTGTACAGCTTGTACAGCTCTGTACATTTGTACAGCTTGTCATTTATTGTCATTTATTATTAAGTCTCCTCCAAAAATATATTTCCCTTTTATATTATTATGGTGGTAGTGCAGAATGGTGCCTAACAAATCTTTCACCCAGGTTGAGATCTTGAGAGCGTGAAAGCCACAGCATGCTGTTCATCAACCTCATCAGTCACTGGGCTCTCCTGATTGGCTGTGGTTGAATGTGGGGTTACCCTTCAAGAGACCATGTCCATCAGGACAGAAATGTTTCATCAAGGATAAAGATCTTCAGTCATGGATTTGTTTACATTTACAGCATTTGGCAGACATCCTTATCCAGAGCAACTTACATTATTTCATTTTTATACAGATGAGCAATTGAGGGTTAAGGGCCCTGCTCAGGAGCCCAACAGTGGCAGCTTGATGGACCTGGGATCCACTAAGATACCATTTTTGTTGACAGTGATGATTCTGTCTAAGTGGACAAGAATACTGAAGACCGTTGCCTGACTACCGGGGTCAAAATAGCAAAGATGAATGAAGCTGTTTTGGCAGGAAAAAGTGTAGAAACTGAGCAACCAGTTCCAGCAGTTGAGCCGGTGATGGAGACTAGATAACCGTCCACGCTTTATGGCAAGGAGAAATAAAACTACACAGAAGACACTCCATGTCTGTTGAATCTCATCTTCCACAGTCCTCTGATTCAGACAAGCCATGAGCTTCAGCTTCCTCATACTTGAAATCAGTTCTCTTTTTTGTGGGAATTATTTTAAAGTCAAATGTAAGCTTTATGTCCTCTGTTTTTAAATAGGGGATTTATGGTTTTGATCTTTTTGCAGCAAAACTTTCAAAGGTGAAAGAGTTTTTCATTTTCTTACATGTTCATAGAACCTGGAGGATATGCAGAATCTCATCAAATACAATGAATTAAAGTTAGCAAAAGTTTAAAAAGTCTCTGAGAAAACTGGCTTGTTTGTGATGGGATGCGGTTTTTGTCAATCATTTTATGGACGTTTAACCCCAAGGGTCACTGTAGATCCTGGGTGTGGAGCTTCATGATAATATATATTAATCATTCACATTTCAAACCCTCCTAATCATTAGAGACTCAGTCTTGAAAAAGAAAGGTTAATCTTACCTTATGCACCTGTAAGCTTATGTCAATAATTACTGTAGAATGTGTCATTTTAGAGAAATCCTCCTTTGTGGATGTAGAAAGTTGTGTAAAACGTAAACGTATCAATAATACACTATGTAAACCCCAGAATATTTTCCGAAATGTTCCCTCAAAGTCTAAAGCACACAGTTGTATAGGAGCCTTCGTATGCTGTAACATTACAATTTCTCAGAGACTCAGACAGTGTTCCAGCATGACAATGCCCCTGCACACAAAGCCCCTGAGCTCCATAAAGACAACACCTTTGGAATAAACTAAAACACAGACTGAAATACAGACCTCCTCATTCTTACAGCATCAGAAGAGAGGAGCTACAGGGGAATTAACAGCACAGTCCACCTACTTTACATACATACAGTGTTACAACAAAAAAGTTACATAAGAGCCCAGGATCTGTAAATTCCTAAAAGAGACTGAAGGTCCAATGCTGATGTAAATTTCTGTGCACTGTCTACTCAGACTGTCCACTGTCAGCTGTCACCCACCAGAGCAACTCTACTCTGAGATGCCATGTGAATGCACTTGACGTTCTCTTAAATTGTCCACTGCATGTTGTGAGGAATAACAGGAGCCATGAGGATCAGCCATGAGGATCAGCCATGAGGATCAGCCATGAGGATCAGCCATGAGGATCAGCCATGAGAATTCAGTCAGCACTTTCTCCACTTTCTCCTTCACTCACTTCCATGCAGGAATGTCTGCTGTAGATTTCTTTGTCTTTCTCTGGAGTCTTTTAACAAACACACACACACACACACACACACACACACACACACACACACACACAAAATTAAACTCTCTCTGTCACTCTCCCACACACTCACACAATTAAATTCTCTCTCTCTCTCTCTCTCTCTCTCTCACACACACACACACACACACACACATCTAAACTCACTCTCTCTCACTCTCTTTCTCACACACAAATATTTCAAAACTCTGGCTCTTCTCATTTTGATAGGACAACATAATGACCTGAGTGGAGAGAAATGCCTGGATGTTCCTCGTGCTGTAGTCTTGGTCATATGAATAGTCACCTATGCTCTGTTCACATGTACATAGGTAGAAACTTGTTTATTAGCACATTAGTGACCACTCTACGCGGACCACTGACAGATCCTCCGTGGAGATCGTTAGAGCACCAAATTCCTCCTACTTTTCCTGGTCACTCAACACCAGCTCCTCTTTTGCACAATGTTTACGACCCTATACTTTTGCACAATGTTTTTCTACAATGTACAGAATGCTTGTGATTTTTGTCCTGTAGTGTTTTGTTTTGTCTGTCTGTCTGTACTGCCTGTTGTCTTGCACTAGGTTGCACATGTTGCACTATATACAGTACATGTATGTCTAGGACAACTCACTTTCAGTCCTTAAGTCTGTGCTGTTCTATGTAGCTCTGTTTTGTCTCATGTAGCCCAATGTTGTTTTATGTAGCACCATAAAATATTTTCCACAAAACACATCAGATGAGTTTGTGTAACTATAAACACATACACACTAACAAAGACACAGCAAAATGATGACTAAAACCAACAAAATGCTTAGGTTAAAATTAAACATGTAAATGAAATAAATGAAAATTGTTAAACACAATAAAAATATTAAACGGCTGCAAACAAAAGGAAAGTTTCAAATGAACTTAATTAAACTCAAGTGACAGAGTGAGCTTTATAATGTCTTGTAGAGTGCTGAAACATACTTCTGTATAATAATTACAGGGAGATTTTCCAGCAGAGTAAAAGCTCAAGGGACCTGAAGCACGATTCAGATATTAAACCAGATCGAGTCTTTTGTTCAAGATCAGAATAAATGTTATGTCTGGGGCAAACGACTGATATACAGGAAATAGAAACCAAGGGATAAAATGGAGTAAAACTGGCCAAACTTCCATGGTGTGAGGGGCATACTGACTCTCCCTCATCAGGTGTGTGAGCTCCTGTATGTGGAAGATGGAAGATAGTATTTCTCTCTGTATCACACTGCCGTATAAGATTCCCAGTATGTAGCTGCTATATGATGGCTAAGAGCTGTCTGGTGGAATTGGTGAACTGGTAGGTAGATACGTCAGATTAAAGTAAAAAATAGCGAAAAACAAAAGGTCGATAGAACCAACAGACAATTGCATAATATACAAATATATACACACACTAAACATTATGTTTTGTGAAACTTAGCCTACATGTCTTTTAAAAAAAATTATTCAATGGTGGAAATCACAAATGCACCATTAGCATATTTTAATGATTTCTTTTATATATATATATATATATATATATATATATATATATATATATATATATATATATATATATAAGAAATATATATATATATATATATAACTATTATTTTTACATACATCTTTTATCTATATTATTTTTTATATATGTTTATATACAGTTCTATAGAGTGTAGAGATGTTTATATAAAGTTCTATAGAGTGTAGATATGTTTATATAAAGTTCTGTAGAGTGTAGAGATGTTTATGTAAAGTTCTATAGAGTGTAGAGATGTTTAGATACAGTTCTATAGTGTAGAGATGTTTATATACAGTTCTATAGAGTGTAGAGATGTTTATATAAAGTTCTATAGAGTGTAGAGATGTTTATATAAAGTTCTATAGAGTGTAGAGCTGTTTATATAGTTCTATAGAGTGTATAGATGTTTATGTAAAGTTCTATAGAGTGTAGAGATGTTTATATAAAGTTCTATAGAGTGTAGAGATGTTTATATAAAGTTCTATAGAGTGTAGAGATGTTTATATAAAGTTCTATAGAGTGTAGAGATGTTTATATAAAGTTCTATAGTGTAGAGATGTTTATATAAAGTTCTATGTAGAGATGTTTATGTAAAGTTCTATAGAGTGTAGAGATGTTTAGAGAATGTTCTATAGAGTGTAGAGATGTTTATATAAAGCTCTATGTAGAGATGTTTATGTAAAGTTCTATAGAGTGTAGAGATGTTTATAGAATGTTCTATAGAGTGTAGAGATGTTTATATAAAGTTCTAAAGAGTGTAGAGATGTTTATATAAAGTTCTATAGTGTAGAGATGTTTATATAAAGTTCTATAGAGTTTAGAGATGTTTATATACAGTTCTATAGAGTGTAGAGATGTTTATATAAAGTTCTAAAGAGTGTAGAGATGTTTATATAAAGTTCTATAGTGTAGAGATGTTTATATAAAGTTCTATAGAGTTTAGAGATGTTTATATACAGTTCTATAGAGTGTAGAGATGTTTATGTAAAGTTCTATAGAGTGTAGAGATGTTTATATACTGTACAGTTCTATAGAGTGTAGAGATGTTTATATAAAGTTCTATAGTGTAGAGATGTTTATATACAGTTCTATAGAGTTTAGAGATGTTTATATAAAGTTCTATAGTGTAGAGATGTTTATATAAAGTTCTATAGAGTGTAGAGTTTATATAAAATTCTATAGAGTGTAGAGATGTTTATATACAGTTCTATAGAGTGTAGAGATGTTTATATACAGTTCTATAGAGTGTAGAGATGTTTATATAAAGTTCTATAGTGTAGAGATGTTTATATACAGTTCTATAGAGTGTAGAGATGTTTATATACAGTTCTATAGAGTGTAGAGATGTTTATATAAAGTTCTATAGAGTATAGAGATGTTTATGTAAAGTTCTATAGAGTGTAGAGATGTTTATATAAAGTTCTATAGAGTGTAGAGATGTTTATATACAGTTCTATAGAGTGTAGAGATGTTTATATAAAGTTCTATAGAGTGTAGAGATGTTTATATACAGTTCTATAGTGTAGAGATGTTTATATAAAGTTCTATAGAGTGTAGAGATGTTTATATACAGTTCTATAGAGTGTAGAGATGTTTATATAAAGTTCTATAGAGTGTAGAGATGTTTATATACAGTTCTATAGTGTAGAGATGTTTATATAAAGTTCTATAGAGTGTAGAGATGTTTATGTAAAGTTCTATAGAGTGTAGAGATGTTTAGATACAGTTCTATAGTGTAGAGATGTTTATATAAAGTTCTATAGAGTGTAGAGATGTTTATATAAAGTTCTATAGAGTGTAGAGCTGTTTATATAGTTCTATAGAGTGTATAGATGTTTATGTAAAGTTCTATAGAGTGTAGAGATATTTATATAAAGTTCTATAGAGTGTAGAGCTGTTTATATAGTTCTATAGAGTGTATAGATGTTTATATAGTTCTATAGAGTGTATAGATGTTTATGTAAAGTTCTATAGAGTGTAGAGATATTCATATAAAGTTCTATAGTGTAGAGATGTTTATATAAAGTTCTATAGAGTGTAGAGATGTTTATGTAAAGTTCTATAGAGTGTAGAGATGTTTATAGAATGTTCTATAGAGTGTAGAGATGTTTATATAAAGTTCTAAAGAGTGTAGAGATGTTTATATAAAGTTCTATAGTGTAGAGATGTTTATATAAAGTTCTATAGAGTTTAGAGATGTTTATATACAGTTCTATAGAGTGTAGAGATGTTTATATAAAGTTCTAAAGAGTGTAGATATGTTTATATAAAGTTCTATAATGTAGAGATGTTTATATAAAGTTCTATAGAGTTTAGAGATGTTTATATACAGTTCTATAGAGTGTAGAGATGTTTATGTAAAATTCTAGAGTGTAGAGATGTTTATATACTGTACAGTTCTATAGAGTGTAGAGATGTTTATATAAAGTTCTATAGTGTAGAGATGTTTATATAAAGTTCTATAGAGTGTAGACATGTTTATATAAAGTTCTATAGTGTAGAGATGTTTATATAAAGTTCTATAGAGTGTAGAGTTTATATAAAATTCTATAGAGTGTAGAGATGTTTATATACAGTTCTATAGAGTGTAGAGATGTTTATATACAGTTCTATAGAGTGTAGAGATGTTTATATAAAGTTCTATAGAGTGTAGAGATGTTTATATACAGTTCTATAGAGTGTAGAGATGTTTATATACAGTTCTATAGAGTGTAGAGATGTTTATATAAAGTTCTATAGAGTATAGAGATGTTTATGTAAAGTTCTATAGAGTGTAGAGATGTTTATATAAAGTTCTATAGAGTGTAGAGATGTTTATATACAGTTCTATAGAGTGTAGAGATGTTTATATAAAGTTCTATAGAGTGTAGAGATGTTTATATAAAGTTCTATAGTGTAGAGATGTTTATATAAAGTTCTATAGAGTGTAGAGATGTTTATATAAAGTTCTATAGAGTGTAGAGATGTTTATATACAGTTCTATAGAGTGTAGAGATGTTTATATGAAGTTCTATAGAGTGTAGAGATGTTTATATAAAGTTCTATAGAGTGTAGAGATGTTTATATAAAGTTCTATAGAGTGTAGAGATGTTCATATAAAGTTCTATAGAGTGTAGAGATGTTTATATAAAGTTCTATAGAGTGTAGAGATGTTTATATACAGTTCTATAGAGTGTAGAGATGTTTATATGAAGTTCTATAGAGTGTAGAGATGTTTATATAAAGTTCTATAGAGTGTAGAGATGTTCATATACAGTTCTATAGAGTGTAGAGATGTTTATGTACTGTACAGTTCTATAGAGTGTAGAGATGTTTATGTACTGTACAGTTCTATAGAGTGTAGACATGTTTATATAAAGTTCTATAGAGTGTAGAGTTTATATAAAATTCTATAGAGTGTAGAGATGTTTATATAAAGTTCTAAAGAGTGTAGAGATGTTTATATAAAGTTCTATAGAGTGTAGAGATGTTTATATAAAGCTCTATAGAGTTTAGAGATGTTTATATAAAGTTCTATAGAGTGTAGAGATGTTTATATAAAGCTCTATGTAGAGATGTTTATGTAAAGTTCTAGAGAGTGTAGAGATGTTTATATAAAGTTCTATAGAGTGTAGAGATGTTTATATAAAGTTCTATAGAGTGTAGAGATGTTTATATAAAGCTCTATGTAGAGATGTTTATGTAAAGTTCTATAGTGTAGAGATGTTTATGTAAAGTTCTATAGTGTAGAGATGTTTATATAAAGTTCTATAGAGTTTAGAGATGTTTATATAGATGTTTAGAGTGTAGAGATGTTTATGTAAAGTTCTATAAAATGTAGAGATGTTTATAGAGATGTTTATATACAGTTCTATAGTGTAGAGATGTTTATATAGATGTTTAGAGTGTAGAGATGTTTATAGCGTGGTTTCACTGTTAGTTGTCTCCCGCACGTGTGTCAAAATAAATGTCAAATTAAACATGTATTTATTTATTTATTTATTTTTATAGAGCTGGAGCTAAACTTCACTTTCACTACGCGTAAAACTCAGCGCGTGCGCGACGGAAGGGAGGGTACTGGGTTATGTGTGCGTTTTCTGCGCGCGCTCAGCAGGGCGCGTGAACGTGCGTGTTTGTGTGTTCACGCAGCTGCTACTTCTATAAACCGGAATTAGCACGCGGACATCTACGCCAGCGACGTGGCCCAGCAGCAGCAGCACCGGCAGACAGGAATGAGACATTAAAGTTTATACGTGACACTTGATTATCATCGATGTCCAACTCGCTTTATGTGAACTAAACAACTTTCCTGAACGCACGTGTGCGTGCAAACGAAGACGGCGCATGGTGTGGGCGATACGGTGCAGAAGGTCTGTAGAATAATCTCGCATATAAAGTAGAAATAGAAACTGACCAAAGACTGACCACACGCCTGTCTCTTGAATCGTGCGAAACAAGCATCACGTGTGTTTATCACTTGTGCGCGCGCGCAACGTTAAAAGCTCGTGCACTCTGTTTTCGCTGTGTGTCTGAAGCTCAGGTTAAAGTCAAAGATTCTGTTGAGTGTTTAAACAGTGCGTGAGGTTTGTGTATTATTACTGTTGTGGTTTTGTCTCAGTAAAGTCCGGGGTGAGAGCAGTGTGAGTGTGGACTGTTCTGTGCACCAGGCTGTAGGACCAGAGGATTAAACACAAACTAAACGCGTCCTGCTGAAATACACCGGATTTTCCTCCGCATTCAGGAACCTACACCGGTAAGAACAAGCACCCGTGGCTTTCCGCTTTCTCACGCGTTTTATTTAAGACGTCAGGAGGTTGGAAACTGTGTAAAAACGCGACTTTAAGCTCGTAGAACGTGGTTGTTTTTACAGAAAATGGCGTCCCGGTTTTCTCGTGTCTGCCTGAGTGTGGAGGGGAAAAAGGGTCCGTTTAGACGAACAAAACTAACCTTTTCTGTCGCTCTTTCCGACAGAGAAACTCGGATTAGATTAGACTAAACGCTCCTGTGGTCCCCGAACTGCTTTTGAAGCTCTTTACTGAAACCTATAACGCAGACGCAGACGCGCAAAGCCGGAAGGTCCCCGGTGCTGTGCGCCAAGCTGCTGATGGAAAAGGTGAGCGCCGACGTGCAAAGCGCAGCGTTCCTGCGTGACAACATGGGCGTTTTCGGCTCATGTACGATCACGTATCTGATCTCCAGTCGCTTTAGTGTCGTCGCTTTAGTGCTGTTGATTTCACAGACGGGTTTATGTTGTGATCGCAGCGCTGTTTCCCCGCAGCTCACACCGCCTTTACGCCACGCTCTCGGCCGTGCAGTGGTCTGTAAAGAGGCCTGTCATGGCGTGCAAAATGCCCTCTTTTTCTACTTCTTTTCATCAACTTAATCTGCTCCTTTGTGATCCAGAACAGTGCGGTTTGAGAGCTGGGGTGCAAATACAACCGTGTAAAAAGAGATTTAGTGGAGGATAATGAGGGGGGTTCATGCAAATCGTGCCACTCAACACAGAGTGGAGAAGTGTTTTGCGCTTCTGTTGTGCAGTTCGACAAGGCAGCGGAGTGTGAGAGCAAACTTACAGCCCCAGAGTGCACACAGCAGCTGCGCAATGACGGCGCCGCTGTGCGCACAAAGACACCTCGCTGTTTCTGTTACCTTTCAGAAGGCACAAACAACACTCAGCACTATTTATAGTCAAATAATGAACTACTTCAGGCTTGTTGTGGACACGGGACCCGCCTCAGTAGGGCTGCGTGTGTGCATGCGTGCGTCCTGGAGGACGTGACGAGGAAACAGGCAAGAGAGTCGAAATGGCATCGCTGATTACAGCAACACACACACACACACACACACACACACTTTCGGTTAGTGTTGCGTGAAGCAGGAAAGAGACAACAAACATGTCGTGTGGTTAAAGTTGTGCGCCTGGTCTTAACGGGGTCTTGTGTTTAGGACGCAGGATGTGTTCCGTCTCACACACCAAACTTTCCATTGAAGTCAATGTCACGCTGCTTGCGCCCTGAGGTCACGTCACGTCACTGATACACGCATTATATAAGGCCCTTAGATAAAAACTAGTGATTGTCTCTCACTCTACGTGTCTGTGTGCTTTCAGTTCTCCCTTTTCTGCTCTAAATGACTCAGTCTAACACTAACTCGCTCTCTCCAGGTAGTTTGTTGACTATGTCCAAAGTCTTCATGAGCAGCTCCGTGTAAAGGCTTCCTGTGCGTCCACGTGTCCCATGACGTCATCGACGCGTGTTTATTAAACAGTTATGATGTAGTTGTACATACAGTGAGAACCAAGAATCTGGTGTGTTACGTTAACTAATCTGTTTTCGGCTGAGTTTTCTTTAAGCACACGCGTTTCAGCGGAAGACTAGAGGATACATTACAGTTACAGTAACAGTAGGTGTTACTGGGAAATGATTTAAAGTGTCAATAAGTGATGACAGAGGAATTAGTGCACATGTGAACTTGTCTGTGCTGAATCTGTTGTTCTGAATGTTGTTAACCTCATCACTGTTTTGTTAATGAGTCAGTAACTGACACTGTTAAAGCACACTGTTTATTCTCAGGCCATGTTGCTCTTTGTTCTGTCTTCATCTACCTATGATGATGATGATGATGATGATGATGTTTAATGAGCTCCTCCAGACTCCGACTGTAAAATAGTGGACGAGCCGCAAGCACAAGTGACGTTTTTAACTTTATTATTATTATTTTTAATCCCATAAGATTTGGTTTCATATCTTTTCATTACTTTTAAAGTGTTCGGTCACACTGAGACTTCACTGCCATCGACACTACCAGAAGGTAATTGGTGGTTTGTAGTGAATGTAGAGATCACAAACAAAGATTTTCTAGCAGATAACTGAGAAAGGATGATTGTCTGGAGTAAAGACAATCCAAAAAACCTCTATTAGTAAACACAAGCCACTTCACAAACACCAGATGATCCACCAGATAAATCATGGAGTGAGGCTATGACTTTTATTATTAATTTGTGGATTTGTCACATTTGTGTTTTTATTTGTTTTTGTTTTGTGGAACTTATTTGTATGTAAGTATTTAAAGTATACCACCATATAATGCTTCATAAAATATGTTGCATCACTGCAGGTGTGGATTATAATGGTAATTAGTGGTTGGTCATTTTGAGCGGCTGTTATTGGTCATTGGGAGAGGCCTTGATCAGTGATTGGTCATGGGGAGAGGTGGTGATCAGTGATTGGTCATGGGGAGAGGTGGTGATCAGTGATTGGTCATGGGGAGAGGCGGTGATCAGTGATTGGTCTTTGGAAGAGGTGGTGATCAGTGATTCGTTGTTGGGAGTAAAGACTTGCTATGCGTAGTCAGGCTGTTGGTGAGAAGACCAGACCTGCTTCTTTGAGCTTGAGTGACCAGCATCTGTGACTGGGTCTGAAAGGTTGCCAGAAAATGTTTTTGTCTGCTAAAATGCCAGCATGATGAGACTGTTCTGGTTTTTGCTTGTGGAAAACTTTTAAAAGCACGATTCAAGGATTTTTTTTCTAAGCTCTATTAAAGTGGAAGTCTTATTAGATACTTTTCCAACTTGTCCCTTCCAAAGTTGTTGCCACTGACAAAACTACCAGGAACATGCAGAATCTGTTAACAGTAAATGATGTAATGTTTCTTACTGCTAAACAGTCAGTAAAATAATTTCATTATACTGAAGTTGCTTGCGGTAAATAAACTGGGCTCCACTTCTGTATGCAGAATGAAATTAAACGGATTCACTTGCAGTGATGAGTGTGTTTGAGGGGAGCGTGTGGATGTGGGTGGTCAGTTACTGGAGCATTTCCTTGCTCTGTCCAATCCAAATTGGCTTTTTAACATCTTTAATGATGCCATACATTGAAGCTGATTAAGGCTAGTTAACATATTGACACATGTTTATAATATTATACTGTATTACTGGCAGAGTGTGTAATCCAATTAGAACATAATCCAAATGAGAGTAGTGTTGAGAGTTTCACAATGTTTTCACACTAGTCTAGTAAGATCACAAATTCACACCAGCCCTGCAGCGTAGTGAGCACCTTCATACTGCACACACACCACTGGATCACAAGGGCTTACGTCTCACAGTGCCGAACTGCTGGGTAAAATTAGACCTGGCAGATACTGCTGCTGAATCCTTGAGCATCAGCTGATACCAATATCCATCTGATCTTGTTTTCTTTTAACTGAGCTATAAAATGGAGCTCCTCAAAGTTACACACTTTCACCCCAAAATCTGATATAATGCAAACATCATAAACAAAACCGTTAATAAAAAAGTGTAAATATACTAAACTTAATCCTATCAAAGGAACACTTCTAAGTAGCTTTATATGTAAGCACGTCCCATTCCAAAAATATAAATGTAGTGTTTTCAGTTCCAGGCTTTGCTGTTTGTAATAGGATCTGATGTCAGATATTACAGTGTGCAGCTGGCTGTAGAATTTACTCTAGTCTGATAGATGACATACTTGCTGAATTTTTGACTACTGGACATCCCCACAGCAAGGACTAGTGATGTCATCTCCCTAAAATAGCACCAATATAAACAAGAGAGAAAAATGTTCACAACTAATAGTGCATACAGTTAAATAGTTTCAGGCCCTATTCTGTGTTTAGAGTCTAGCTTATTGGTGTTAACTGTTAGAATGTTCTACAGTTTGTGTGAGTTTCCATTTATGTTTGTAGGGTGGTGTTGGGGGTGATGTTGAGTGAAACTGTGGAGGGACATAGTAGGGGTTGTTGTGGGGGGGGTAGTGGATTGACGCTTTTGGGGCAGTTATAGATTAGAATTGTAAGGCTTATTGTTGTAAGGGGAAGTTTTAGGAAACAATATAGCGGTGTCCCATTTAAAAGAAAAACCTGTTTCAATATATTTTATTTAATCTCTACAAAAAAATACATTTCTTTTTATAAATTAAACATGTTTGACTGAAAAGGGAGGAAAAAGGAAACTGAATTGTGTAATGATTGTGATATCAGTGTCATTCTGTCACAATTGTTATAGTGCAGTACGTTGAGATTTGTGTGTGTGTGTGTGTGTGTGTGTGTGTGTGTGTGTGTGTGTGTGTGTGTGTGTGTGTGTGTGTGTGTGTGTGTGTGTGTGTGTGTGTGTGTGTGTGTGTGTGTGTGTGTGTGTACACTTCCTGGCTACAAAAAAGTCACAAATATTTCATTGGAATGCCTTTTGATTACGGCACACATTCTCCATGGCATCACTTTTAGAAGCTTTTGCAATGTCACCACATTTATTTCCTTCCAGATTAGCATTATGTTCTCACTAAGGTCTTGTATTGATGAAGAGAGAGCTGGAACACTGCACAAGACTTGGGATGTGCAAGTCTTCTCCAGCACATCCCAAACATTCTCAGTGGGGTTCTGGACTCTGCAGTGGCCAATCCATGTGTGATAATGATGCCTCATGCTCCCTGGACCGATCTTGCACAACTTGAGAATAATGAAAATGTATCCTGAGTCAATGCCATCTTTGAATATGCCAATTCCATCAGGGAAGAAAAACATGATTGAAGATTTGAGTTTATTTCGATAGTCTGTTGACCCCAAATGTTACTAAACCTGGACCAACTGAAGCAACCTTAGATTATCCTGCACAGGCTTGTACTGTTAGCACTATGGGTGCATCACCACATCCATTTCTCTTCTTACCCTGATGCTCTCATCACTCTGAACAGGGTAAAAGTTTACTCATCAGACCACAGGCTTTTTATCCATTTCTTCATAGTAGATCTTTTTTTCTCCCTAACAAATTGAAGCCTTTTTTTCTGATTACTCTTTGGTCACTCTTACTTTTATTTGTCTTACTTTCACTAGGTAACATAGTTGTTGTTGTTGTTGTGTTTAAGTGCGTTTGTGCTCAGAGAGAGACACTGATTTGTGCTGGCTCTGAAAATGACACGTTCAGTTTTGTTAAGAACCACACTTTTGTTACACTGTTGTTGTTACTGTTATGCTTATGTAATACAAGTTGCATACAGACATCATACTGCATACTGTTTAATTAGAAACCATCATTTGATCCTGACAGGTCTAGATAGATGAATTTTTTTTAGTTTTTTTTTTTTTTTTGCTTGTTTGCGCAGCTGTACAACTGGAACTGGTGTTTGTCGCCATCTAGTGTTAATATTTTGCCAAGAATCTTTTACTAAGTTTAAAAATTCATTCATGTATGATGTACTGTATGGATTATCCCAAGCGTTCAGACCGTGTCTTTTATCCGTCCTTCAACAGGAAAAGAACAACAAACAAACTGAGGACCAGATAGTTTTCTTTGTCCTCAAGAGGCTCCCAGATCACATTCATATTTACCCACAAATCTGGATATTTTAAACCAACATAAACAAGTCTTGTGCTATTTTTGATGTAACACGTGTCACACTGAGTGGTTTGATGGTTTGAAGCGGGCTGTTGGTGAGCAGACACTCCTCCCAGCTGAGCTCATTACAATCAGACTGTGAACTGCAGGCTAATTGAATAACAGTGTCCCAGACCGGGTGTTAATGGTTTAGGGATTTACGACTCTGTTTTTCTCTTTGTTTGTGTGTACGAACCTTAGTCCACACTACTGACACAGGAATTCAGCTAGGTGCTGATTGCTATTTTTTGCTTTGAAGAGAAAATGGGACATTTCAGTGGTATGAAAAGCAGGCATAGAGACAGTGTTTTGATTGAGAGCTCAGTAATCATTACCACACCTTTTCTCTGACAGTTCTGTCCTCTCTCAAGACCTGACGGGTCCGTTTCCACTGTGGAGAACAGAACCAGTAACGTGGGCAACAAAGTTTAACCACCTGCTACAATTTGATCAATATGCTATAGCATGTCTTATTTCCTGTAGTGATGCCCTGTGGTGCTTTATGAAAGTTTTATTAGCTTAAGGGTTTATTCCAGTATTTCTGAACATGCAATATAGGACATACAGTATGTATACTGGTTGGCTCTGCTTTTGTGCATTGTCTTTTGCCCTGCACTGCTTGCACCAGGTTGCACAGATGCACTTTATGTATCTAGGACTAACTTACTAAGTCCTTACAGATCTGTCTTTGTTCTATGTAGCACCCTGGTCCTGGAGAAACATTGTCTCCTTTCACTGTGTACTGTGACAGCTATATATGGTTGAAATGACAATAAAAGCTTCTTGACTTGACTTTGTGTCATTTTTCTCTCAGTGAAGTTACATTGGCGTTTAGCCCTTTAGCACTGTATCAAGTTTGTTCCTTGTTTTTTCAGAATTTCATCTCGACAAATTAAGGACATGGAAGATCTCACAGCTCAGATCCCAAGCAACGAAAAGTCATGTCAGACAGATGAGCTGGAGGAAAAAGCCCCAGTGCTCAGGCCAGAGCACCTCAACCAAATGCCAGGTAAGGCCTCATGTTGTTTGCTCTTGGTCAGTAGAACTACAGTGCAGAGCTAAGATTGGTGTACATGTAGAACCTGAGAGTTCTGTTTACAGCATTATTGTGCTCTTAAAGCACATATTCACCAGAGACCAGTCTTATCACTAATAACGAGTCAGACACCCAGGAACGACTTGCTTTCAAGATTTGCTTTCACCAGTCAGCGTTCTGTGAGTCCAATACAGACCGGCAATTATTTAGCATGACTGGCTGAAGCCAATGCAGATCAATGGCAGAGCCAGATACCCACAGCCTTTATGTACACAAGTGGGAAGTCGGAGCCTCCATTCTGCAAGGTGCGGAAAAAAACATGAAAATGCTTTATTTGTTTTTTTTTTATTTTTGTCTTTATTTGTAATTATTTTTTTTAGCAATGAGCTAGCCTGCTATCTGTGTTGAGTGATGTGTATTTTTTCCTCATAGTAGTGAAGTTTATAGTCACTGTTAAAGGTCTAACAAGTGAACATGTCTGTGTAGGCTTGTAGGCATAGAGTATAACTCCTGTAAAACAGCTGTGCTACTGTGTTTACTGTTCCTGCTGTGTGCGCCATGTAGATTTGACATCACTTTCTGAACACCAACCACCTGCGAGTTGAAGACCAACCCAAGTCGCTGAGTACAGATTCCATGTAGAGAAGATGCTTTATTTGGTTGTTATTGGACTGAGGTCAAAGATCGACTGCAGCAAAAACAAACAAATAAAAATCTATTGTTTGATGATGAATAATAGGCAAAATCTCCCATTTTTGAGCTTGTCTTGTTATTCGGTGTGAAATGCTCAGTGTAGCGGCTCATTGCTCGTGTTGTTTGTGTTTTTCAAGCTTTTCATACTTGTTGTATTCTGTTAATTGTTTTGGCAGTTTCCTGGTTTTAAAATGTTTTGCTTTCTTTTCCCATGAGGCTCACTGGTTTTTATGAACTTTGACGAAGGTGAAAGCTGCCAGATTGTTGACGTTTCACTTCTTCAGCACTTTTTTGCTCCATTTTCCTCTCGGTGCATGTCACGAGATTAGGCTCACATGTTTTACATCATTGATTTGTGTGCACTATTGGCTGGCCAGATAAGAGACATTGACAAAAGTCAGCAGAATCTGAGCTCTAGCCATTCCATCCTCCCATCCTAAATGAAAGCCTTAAATGTTTTTTAAACAGCTGTGAAGAAAGGAAGTTTAGTCGAGTAACTTGTAGTGGCACAGAAATGACTCCACCCTCACAGTCAGTAACACTGGCTGCATCGGCAGGCTTACCAGAGCACGACCTCATGAAATTTTCCTCACATTTGTACAGAAAAATTGCTGCTGTGTTTCTCAGCATGACCTGAGACGGAAGATTTGTGGTTCATTACTGCCCCTAGAGTCGTACATTTACATTTATAGCATTTGGCTGATGCCCTTATCGGGAACGTCAGCCAAAAACATCTTGTGCCAGGACAAGAATAACTACCACTACTCTCACTGCAAACAACATATCAAGAAAAACATTCTTTAATACTGACAAAATTAATGTTTAACTAAATGCTAGGCACAGGTTTAATATTACAATACAATAGTACAATGTGCTAAATACACTACAGGTTTACCAGATCTTACAAACAAATACATTTATGTATAAATTGTCATAAATGTTGCTTTGACCTGAAGACCTGATAAGGGATGGACTGAAACTAATGAGCTCTGTAGCAGGAATGCATGTTGGTCATGGCACTTTGGAGTAATCAGGTTGTCGGCCATAACACAAGTGCAGCTGATTCCTGTCTTGGTGAAGAGGTGGGAAACTTGCAGGATCTGCACAAAAAGAAGGTGATCACATGATGAGCATTCTGTCTATATGTTTTTGCTTGATAGGTTGTGCAGATTGGGGCCTTGACGTGTTATGCAATTGCATTACATGCATAAATAATTAGTCTTGTGTTACATTTCAACAATACACCTTTTTGCAGAACAGTACATATGTCACGTTGTGTCACTACACATCTACAACGCTTCCTTTATTTAAGCTAAACAATATTTAAGTGGAGTTAATGTGAGACTGAATTTGCTTCAGCAGTTTAAAAACTTTACACATGTTCTCATTGTCTGAGGTGGGTCAGAGGGGACTGCAGGACATTCTGTTTGTCTGTTGCAGAGGAAAGATTCACAGAGTTCATGACCCCTACAGGCGATGGGTCTCACACTTCTGTCCTCCACACAAATGCATCCCACCCCCTTTCTGTTGTGAAATGATGACTGAAAATAGCAGAGCCAAGGCCTGGCCAACTGAGGGTGACCAGAGTAACACTGACATGTACACAAGAGGGCAGTAACACACTTACAGAGCATGAACGCCTAATTCTCTAAAGGAGAACCTATACATGATGTTATTTAAATGTAGTGATGCCTTCTTTCTACTTCCTGTTCATGTTGATGTCTTTCTCATATACTTATTTAAAAAAGGATTGACTTACTGCCAAATCTCTCATTTTCTATTCATTGTTTTGTTGTCGTCCCCCCACCCCACCCCCCCTCCCCCGGGCTTTTTGGCTTTAAGCAGGATTTTTAATTACCTCCGTTTTATAGCCTCAGTGGATTATGATTAGCTATAAACCTATTCAGTTTTTAGCCTTGAGCGTGTTCATCGGGCGATGACCATATGAGCTATGACCTGTTGGTCACTGAAAGGAAACTGTAATGGACATTTGTCTGTAGTGAGGAGGGTTCTGTGTTTTGAACTAGATAACACTTAATATATGGTTGCATATCTTTTGCTTGAAATAACTGCATCAGGCAGCACCAAACAGCTGCATTCTACATTTTGTAGTTTGTGTTCTGGTCAGTCTCCTCTTCAGGAGGTGAAATGCTACTCACTTGGGTTAAGGTGCACTGATTGACTTTTCCCTTTTCTCCCCTGTTGAAGTGCTTGGTTGGGTTGGCAGTGTGTTTTGGATCATTGTCTTGCTGCAGGAAGCTTCCTCCAGTTAGATTGGACATTTTTCTTTGACTGACTGGATATTTGTTTAATCGTCTTGCGTCATTCTGCTGATATCGTCATGAGCTCCATCATCAATACAGATTAGTGAAAATGTTCCACAAACAGTCATGCAAGCCCAAGCCATGACACTACCACTACTGACATTTTCTTTCTCTACACTTTTATCTTTCCATCACGTTGGTTACCAGCTGGGTAACAAGAAATACCTGTAATTCACGTGTTCCGATGTTTATGAACACGTGACAAACGGAAGGTGTCATGTTCTAAGTTGTTTAACACATCTAGAGGTAAATATCAGCAAATTAAAGCTGAAATTTTGATATATTATTCATCTTTTGATCTGAAACCTAAATGTTTTTGACTTGGCCTTGTGTTCCAGCACTTTCCAGGAGGACTGTACATGACACTTGTTACGCTACATTTAAATAAAGGGTGGAACTTGTCATTTCTCAGCTAAGAAGCTAGGAAAACTCAAAGAAAATAAACTCGACTCCTGATTCTTATTCAGGAACATCTCTTATCTTAAAAGGGGTTACAATGAGTATACACAAGTATTTATTTTGGATCAGTCAATGTAGACGTACTCTCTGATAAAATGTATTGCACTGACTATACAGTAACTCCACATCGTTCGATTGTTGACCAACATGGTGATAAACATGACTTCCTACATCTGATTTTCCACATCACATGCAGCGTTACTGGTGGGGACCTTCCTCTGTCATGATGATCACTGCTGCTATTTTATCCTATAACTAGGGTTGGGTATCAAAAGAAATTTTCCGGTTCCGATTCCGGTTCCAGTTCTGCCTTACGATTCCCGGTTCTGATTCCGATTCCATAATAAAAGAAATGTGAAAAATAATGCACAATACTTAAACAATTCCATTTGTGTTTATTAATCACTCTTTTTAAATATTTTAAACAGAGCATTTCAATTCATATCAATTTACATTTAAATAAATCCAACATCAAATTTAACATCCAGAATTACAACTTAGCAAAACAGTTAGCAATTTTTCTGAAGAAACATGAACATGTCTGCTTTCTCTGGGAGAAGACGAGACCTTTCCTGGCTTATTGTATCTCCAGCTGTGGAGAAAACCCTCTCAGAGGGGGGAGATTTGCTTCATTTTCTTCTTCTTCTTCTTCTTCTTCTTCTTCTTCCTCTTCCTCTTCTTCTTCCTCTTCTTCCTCTTCTTCCTCTTCTTCCTCTTCCTCCCCATAGAACCGTACGTAGGAAAGTTATGAAATTTGGCACACATGTAGAGGCCAGTCTTAGAAGTTACTGTAGCAACTTTGGTGTGTCTAGCTCAAACCATCTAGCGCCACCAACAGTCCAAAAACCCAATTTTGTGCTGAATCGTAAGGCCTAGAGGCAAAATTCTTGCAGAATCAGAAAGGTCTTTATGAGGGACACACACACTTACTCGCACACTCACATACACAGACACTCACACACACACAGACATGCACACAAAGACACAGACACTCACACTCACACACACTTTATTGTCAAGTATGTTTTCACATACGAGGAACACACACACGCTGACACACACATACACGCACACAAACACACACACACTCACACACACGGGGTCAAGCCGATCAGATGCGCTCAGAACATGTCACTGATGAAACATACCAAGTTTCCACACTCACATACTCACATACACACACATTCACACACACACACTCACAGATACACACATGCACACTCACACTCACACAGACACACTCACACACACACACTTTATTGCCAAGTATGTTTTCACATACGAGGAACACACACACATTTACACACACACACACACACACACTCATTCACACTCGCACACTCACACCTACACACACTTACACACACACATTTTGAATTTTCACGTTAAGTTCAGTATTTTACCAATACAATGCCATATCGCTACAAAACTTGGTATGGTTCATCAGCGACATGTTCTGAGCGCATCTGATCGGCTTGACCCCGGTATCGCTGCTTGCAGCTATATTTTGGTTGAGTGACTGTAAAACAATTAATATTCATGAGGTAAGACATGGCTATTTAAAGTGACCGCTCACAGCGCTTTGCCCGTCATCGCATCGGAACCGCGATTGGAACTGAAACTTGAAAATTCCGCGCGGTTCTGGTTCCTGTTAAAAAACAGAACCGGTTCTCGGTTCCCAACCCTATAACACAACTGAATCCAACCACAAGCTAAACTTAAACAAGCTAAGTATCCAAAAATAAACCCTTTTGGCTCATATACTTTTTGTTCCTCATGGGGACCAGCCAAATGTAAGCTTTTTCTGTCTCCACTAAGATGTAAAACTTTCCCACACACACACACACACACACACACAGGCAGCCCTGTTTGTCTTCACTCTGATTTAATTTCATTATGATCGTCACTATAGTTGATGGAACTTTCTGTCGTCTAATCACCATTCCTCTGTATGGATGAACACTCACTGCTAGAACTAAATGCAGAAATAGAAAATCTTCTCTTTTCTTCAATGCAGTAGCAGGAATGCTAATACAACTGACTGAATTGAAGCCTCACCTGTTCCCAGGGACTTTTGTGCATAATCCACATCCAGCTAAACCCATGGTGATGCTTTATGGGGGTGAAATTACAACAGGTTTTTCCTGATCTGGATGACTTCCACAACCTCATTCAGTGGTTTGCTAGCAGTCGCAGCCCTTGGGTGCATTTCTCTTACAGTATGTCAGTGATTCAGATGACCCTGTTTTAAGGTAGTTAGTTTTGCCTGAATGCTAATAATAATGTAGCTGTTTCATCTGGACCCAGTCTGCTATTAGTTATCCAGACTTGCATTATTGGTGTTTTCTACCAAACATCATGGCACAGTTTGGAGTTAAAGCAGTATTCAGTACTGTGTCCTGGCTGAACGCGTGACTTGATCTTTCACAGCAATGTGTGATAATGTCTTTCATAATGTGACATAAAGGTTTTGTTTGAATCCTCAGGGTGTGATGAGCTTGAGAATATTGGACATTCTTAAAAAACAAATATGCTAGAAATTCTTCCTACAGAACGATGTAACCTCGATCGTTTGTTCAATTCAGTTCAAGTTTATTTGTATAGCGCTATTGACATTGTCTCAAAGCAGCTTTACAGAACATAAACACAGAACAAAAGGTTATTAAATATAAAGATTAATATAATACAAAATTCAAGATTAATATTAGATTTAAATGTGTTTGTATTTATCCCCAATGAGCAAGTCTGAGGCGACTCAGGCAGCAGTGGCAAGGAGAAACTCCCTTGAATGGAAGGAAGAAACCTTGAGAGGAACCAGACTCAAAGGGGAACCTCATCGTCATATGGGTGACATTGCTATTACAATTAAAGCATTGCTGTATCTCTGTTCTTTGAGTGAGGAAGATGCACTTTTGTTCCTCTTAAACATGACACTTCAGGTTAAAGATTGAGTGGCAGGTTTGGCAGTGTTGACCCTATACTGGAACTCATTTAATATTCTAAAAAAAATGTTTATGCTGCCGGTTGTTTTTATAGATCATCTTTGTTGATGATGCACAAAATACTGATTTAGATCCATGTTTTAGCCTTTATTAAAGGCTTCTTTTTATGCATTAGTAAGTCTTACTTCAGCTAATCAGAGAGTCAAATGTTGAAGAACTGAAACCGTAGTTGTTTATTAACGGTTCATAGAGGTGGTGAGTCCTGATTATGCTGAGACACAAATTTGTACTTCAATCTCCAACCCCTGACATGCATGTGTATTGGCCTTTTAATTTAGAGAGGGGGTGTAACATGACATGATTGCTTATTATATTTAATATTAGTCCTATAAGTGTATGGTGCCAGTCAAGTGTTGCACTTTTAAATGACCACTACAAGTGCACAGCGATGAAGTGAAAGAGAGTGTCAGGTTGTCTGTAATGTCTCTGGGCTCTCCCCAGTTAAATTGGGGTCAGTGTAGGGAATAGAGTGCAGTGAAGGGTTAAAGAGCAAATCCAGTGTCCTTTCTTCCTCTTGTCATGTTTAAATGTCACTGTGTGTCACAGGCCAATGACCAAATTAACATAATTACTGTTGGTGGTGGTGGTGGTGGTGAGGTGGTCTAGCAGCTGTATAATAACTTGACTGTCCATTACAGATAGATGTACTTCTAGTGAGAGTAGTGAAATAAAGCTCTGGGCTTGAGAAAATGAACAAATGAATAATATCTGAATTTTGTCAAGCTCCAATGTGCCACATACTCCCTAATTTGTATCTTGTGCGCATGTTGAATACCATGTCACATTAAACAAGGACTAATGTGACCTGGTATTTAACATGCGCACAAGATACAAACTTTTTTACACGAAACTTTCCTACGGGATCAATAAATACAGCCCATTGTTATTAAATTAGTTGCTCTTTAAACTGGATTGTAGCACCAGTGGTGGTTCTGTTGTTTGTATGTGTAGTAGAGGAGGAGGAGGTCAATATGAGATGTCCATTCTGACTAGCTGAGTATTAAAGAATTCTGACCTTTCTCTCCCATTTTATGGTTTTTTATAATCTATTATTTACCTGCTTTAGCAGCAAAGCTAGCTTGGGAAATTCTATTGGAGGATGAGTTCTAGTGAGTTCTAGTGCCCTGGACAACATGCATCAGTTGATAGGATGTGAGTTGCAACAAAAATGTCAATATTCCATTTAAGGCATTGACAAAAACCTTATATCTTCCCCTCAGGATATGTTTGTGTCTATATATTTGACCAGCACCTCCCCATTCAGCTGCCCACCTGCTGGCAGTCTACCAAAAATAAAACTCCTACAGCAATAAAACACTTCCAGTATAAAGTCTTTGTGATGGGCAATAAAAAAGCCCCACAGGCCAAGCTGTCCTCAAGCTGGACCACCAAGTTGTAAATCCTGCAGTCGCACATGCATCAATCTTCCTACCGAATCTCCTGTTTTATCCACCATCTGCTGCCTGTCCACCTTCTGTGCTAGAACAAAAGGCTACAACCTGCGCCTTATTGGCTTACATTCAGGTGATTTCCAAATCACTGTGGAACATGTTAGAGTATTTCAGTAGCATTAAGGTTCAGTGTGTGTGCAACCCAGCTGCTTGACAAGTGTAGTAAATAACACCAGCTCTCTGTTACTACACACACTGATCTAAAGCATTCAATGGTAATAATACTATATTACACATACACATACTTGTCTTAGATCTAGTCTTATCTTGATAAGTGTGTGTGTGTGTGTGTGTGTGAGACAGATAACTCTAGCTTGGATAATGGGTACTGGCTAGCTTATCAGGACGTCTGGTTGACTTTGTAGTGCTTTAGAATAATTGAATGACCATGAGACCATTTGTGTATCTATTCCCACAGAATAGTCATGTGTAGTAGCACACTGGTTCCAGCATCTACAGGTTATCTGTAGCATTTTATGTTGACCCCTTGTTATTACGATACAGGAGACAACTGCTGGACCAGACAGCTCACAAAAGGTGAAAGGACCTGGGATGTGAAGGATGCATTTGTTTCTAGTAACAGTTTTTTTTTTTATTTTTTATTTTTTTTATTAATGCCATAAACCAACAATACATGAGATATATTATTTAAAGTACAAATACACAGCAACTAAAATAAAAGAAATAACAATGCCAGAGGACAAGAGCAAAATTATAACAAACAAAAGGAAAAGGGTGCTACCCTATACATCATATCTGCTTACAATATTATAAGCTCGAATTGCCTTTTTGCTTCGACAATTACCCAAAACAGAACAATAAAGTTTGAAATCATTTATAAAGCTTCTAGTAACAGTTATCATTGCTTTGGCTCAGGATTACCCTGGTGAACTTTGACCTGTGAATTTACAAATCTCAACAAGCCAATAGAAAATACAAAGTTCTGTGGTCTGTTTGGTCTAAGTAGTGGTCACACACGAGTTGACAAACAGTTAGCAGGCTAATTAGGGTAATGAGTAATGTTTATTTGGCTCATCAAATAGTGAGCTTTATAATCAAGTAAAAATGTCTGTGTAATTGCTAGCTGTAAATCCATCAACATACAAACACGTATAAAGTTAAAGTGTTTAGTTCTAAGACGTGCTGTTGGGGTTTGGTTCAGCATCAATTTAAAGTCAGCATGGGGGTTGAGGGGACACCACCCTGCATTGAGCCGACATTTCATCAGCGTTTTTTTTTTTCCTACTCTGAATTTTATCCTTTAGTCGAATGTAACACTGTTGTACAGTAAGTATTGTAGTAATTTGTTCTATTCAAATCAATCCTAGTTTCTACAGTGGAAATGTGTCTGAAGTTCCTGAATAAGCCCTGCAAAGGGAATGTGTCTCATGGCATAACCACCTCATCTAACATTAATAGTAATGCAAAACTGCTGTGAACAATCCATCAATATTAATGCTCAGTAGAGCTGGTGCCACACATTTTGTATCAGGCTGCTTATTATATATATATAATTACTTATTTTGTTTAGGTTTTCTTTATTGAAAGTTTTTTCTCTCTTTCTCTCTGTGTTTCAGCATATTGTATAGAGCCTGGAGACCCTCCGTTGTTGCAGAGACAGCTACAGACATCCAAGTCAGGCATTCAGCAGATCATTGAATGTTTTCGCACAGGTACCACACTTATCATTTTAATCACGTTGACCCTTCTGGCCTTCTTAAAGTGGAACTTGGAGGGGAAAAGACATCGCTGACATTCACTTAAGAATTGTGGATCATGGTTCAACAGCATTGAAACTGCCCGTTTGTGCCATTTTCTAGGTACTACACAACTGAAACACATCTTAATCAAAGAGGTGGACACAATATTTGAGTGCAAGCTTTGTCGGAGCCTTTTCCGTGGCCTTCCTAACCTAATCACACACAAGGAGTTCTATTGCTTTCCCAGGCTGCCACAACCAGGTCTGTTCACATGTTCATTATGTCTTTGACAGCTTTTCTTTTTTGTTTTTAGTTGAAAAGTAGGTACATACTGTATTTTTCAGATTTTGTCACATGCAACTCTGTAGAAGATCATATCAATAGTTCAGATGATGTAATATAATTACAGTGCAAAGGTATAATACTGAAAGTTATTAAGCTGTCTCATCTTATTTCTCTAGAGCCCTCAGGAAACTGCAGGCAGAGTTTAGCCATTAAAGAGCTCCTGGAAGTGACTTATCCCCGGCCCAGACTGGAGGATCCTGTAGTGCGACTGGAGCCCATTCCAGGCAACCAGAACGCTGTGTTTCAACATCTGACTAAACCGAGTGATGGCGACCTTCATTCTTCATGCCAAAGCTCCACCCACAGTATGGAAGACTGGAAACATAATCAACAAGAGAGCAAAGGGCAGGACATGAGGGAACGTAATACAGGTGTAGTAAGCGAGAATGAGGAAACAAATGAAGGAGCAGGTGAGGCGCATGCAGAAAAAGGTGCACAAAGAGATGAAGAGCAGGAACAGGAGGAAGTGATCGTTGGTGGCATGGATGACATGATTATCACATGCTGCCTGTGCGGCAAAGGCTTTAGTTCACGGCGTAGTGTCCACCGCCATTGCCGTAAAGTGCACAAGAAGCGGCTAGAAGAGCTGCGTAAGTTTACCGAGACACGTACAGTGCCCAACAGCCTACTGTCTGTGGTGAAGGAGCGCCAGGTGCACTCACCAGGGCCCAGCAGAAAATGCTGTCCAGTCTGTTTCAAAACCTTTGCCACCAACGCCAACGTCCGGCGCCATTTCAATGAGGTGCACCGTGGCCTTGCGGGTGGAGATATGAAGTGGGATCATGTCACCAAGTCAAGTGATCTTGAAGTCATGTCTGCTGCGCCATGTGCCCCCCACTCTAAAAGAGCGTCTCCACTACCCCAGTACAACCTGGCCACATGCAAGTGCCTGCTGTGCAAGAGGAGCTACAGCACACAGGCACGGCTCAAACGGCACATGCATTTTGTTCACAAGATCATTGTTTGCAATAACACTGTCTCCAGCACTTCAACTGTCAAAAAGCATCAATTTGAGGAGGGCACAGATGCTAAGCATACACACGAGCGCCTAAAGAGGCCCTCGGAGGAGGACAAAAATGAGAAATCTCCAGTGATGCGCAAGCCCAAGCTCTCTGTGGGCTTCGACTTTAAACAGCTTTTCTGCAAACTGTGCAGGCGGCAGTTCAGCTCGCGGCAGAATCTCGCCAAGCACATCGAAATACACACCGATAATGCTGGTGAAATTTTCATCAAGTTCTACCGTTGCCCTCTCTGCCGTTATGAGTCCCGCCGCAAGCGTGATGTGCTGCGTCATGTCTCTGTCGTGCACAAGAAAAACTCCTCATACCTGGCCAAGATCTTGCAGGGTCTAGAGAGCCGTGCTGTGAAGAAGCCAGTTGAAGCAGTGCTTGGCAGTTCAGTAAAGCGTGGCCACGCAAAAGATCCAGATGGCCATCACAAGGGAGAGTCCACATCGTCACACAGCCCACAGAAGGTCAGCCCTTCATCTTCCGTGCCTCCTGTGATCAGCAAACAGGAAGTTCCTCCTCCATCACCACCAGTCACACGCAGGCAAAGTCTTTCTCTTCATACCTCATCTGTCACGTGCAACCAGAACTCAAATGGAATGCCCACTGGCGCAGTGGCACAGGACAGCACTGAAGTGCGCGTCACCAAGAACTTCTCACTACATGCATGTGACGTGTGTGGCCGTGCCTTTGCCAAAAAGGTCTACATGGAGTCACATAGGAGGAGCCACCGCAACGCAGCCAAGACTGCTGGCAGAACAATCGGCATGAGCACACGTTCCAGGTCTCTTCTTTGGTGAGTGGCAAGGTTCTGCTGAACTGAGGGAAGTTGAGATTAGACTATTAGCTGATGTAACCTCTCACATGCTAATCGAGCAAGCTATGAAGATCCAAAGAGGATATTTCTTTAGAGGGAATTTGAAGCTCTGAAAGGAACCTAATAGTGTGCAAGTGTGCTTCAAGGGCTAAGTTTATCTCTGCCATGCCTCTTTTATAAAGAAACAGGGCCAGAAGTTACCCAGCAAAAGAAAGTGATTCTCTCTGAGAGAAATAAGGCTTTGTCAAAATCCCCTTTGGGTTTTAATGTCTTCTGGGGATGGACACTGTCAGGCCTAGCATGAGGTAAGGCAATGCAGACAATTCCGTTAAAATGCCGTCTAGGTGGCTCATTCGCGTCCTTGCCCACAGCACTTGGTCAAAGGCAAACTTTTTAAAACCTTTCCCCCATAAGACACATATTCCAGTCTTTGATACCTTTGTCCCAATCCCCAAACAAAAACAAATGTGTCTGTACACAAACTAGTGCAGCAGTTTTACACAGAAAAACAGGCTAGGGGTGGGATTTGTACAGACTGGCTAATGAATCAACAGAGAACCTCATGAAAATGAGCATCTTGTACTACAGTGGTCTAATTATTATTTTTATTAATTTAAAAAATAAACAAATAAATAAAATGAACAACATCTCGCATGTCTAATGTCCTCTGTAGAAACAGGGAACCAGTTCAATATAGCTGGCATTTTTGTCTGTTGATTTGTTGCTCATGCACAAATGTCTGAGCACTTTTCATTTGAGTGTTTATATTTTAGTGGAATCCTGATGTTAACTGACCTTCGCCTCATTCCGCCTATGCTGAACATGCATTCATTAGATTTTAGTTTGTTTCTGATCTTCATTAACATGAAATCACATGAACATTTTTTTTCTTCACCTTCACAGAATGTGAGGCGTCAATCTCCACGTCAGTCTCATCTTTATAAGCAGAGAAATTAAGTCAGACAAGTGCATTGGTCATAAACATGACTAATAATTGGCTAGTTCAACTGTCAGTCATTCCAGATAAACATTTTGATTGGTACATTTGCCATTTTTTTGGCTAAAACACAGCTCCTTTGTGCATGATTGAGTGGTAACTTGTAGCAGTGGATTATGATGTTAAAATACAAACTGTGTAACTGTTGGAATGTCTGATACATGTAAATGTTCATGTTTTTGTCCCTGTGCGGTCCCCTTCTGTGTGCACAACACACTTTGAATACTTCTGCTCTTTCTCATGTCGCTAGAAGTTAGTTCTACAGCTTTGAGCACCCATATTTACTTTTGTTCCTCTTCCCATTTGCTTTGAGTATCTCTTTCTCTGGTTCTTGGACTGCAGTATGTACTGGTCTCTGAGAAACTGTAGGTTTGAGAAGTCTGAAAACAACAGACCTCTGATTAGAGTTCATTGCCCACTTGTGCCTGAGGGTCCCGCTGGGTGAATCTGCTGCCTCTACGAAACAGATAAAGAGTCACTGTGTTTTACCAGACTTATTGACCATGCTCTGTTGTCTCACATTGGGTTTCTTTCTCTTTCTTTCTCAGATCCCCTTTGGGGGCAACGCTGGATTTCTGACAGCTAGGCAGGAGTAAAGGAGCAGTAAAGTAAAGGAGCTGCTAATGTCAAAAATGAAGAAGAACTGAAGCATAGAATAATGCTGCCACTGTAAATACCCGACTGTTCTGGTTCATAGCTTTGGTATTTTGATGGACCCGTGTAGGTAATAAAGATGTTTGTGTCCTTTAGCTGCACATCCATCTTTCCTGTCTAGACCTCACGGTGGATGCTGTAATTGAACTGAATTATCGGTTTAAACCACTATTCCATAAAAAAAACTTTTCTTTCTCTTACTAGACCTGCCTGCAGATATTGCTAAACTGCAGTGTCTCAATCTCAGCCAAGAAGTAGTATCCAGTTTTAGTGGATCAGCCCCAGGCCTTGTGGGGAGGCTCCAGAGTTAAAGGCTGTAGCAGTGAAAACTCATTGGTATTCAATGCAAATATATATTTCCTTTTTTATTACTGAGGGGAAAACGACCCAGAACCTGAAATGTTTTTGGCCTTTAGACAGACACTATTTATGTTAGAACCGAATCATATCCAAGGGGATATAACTTTTTTTTTTTTAAATCAAAGGTTCAGAAAGTTATGTCTACAGACGTTCCTTATGTTATAATACAAAGCTCATATGTAAGATGTCATTAAATACCATCAAACATTTAATGCACAAAATTCAATGTTATTCCATTTTGGCCTTTAGAGATCATTTAATACACAGTACAGTATGTTTGTCTTGAGAATATTTTGATTTACTCATTTTCCAGGTGTTTTCTCCACATTTGTACGAGATGTCTCTTGCCAACAGTAACATTATTTACCGCTCGATTAAGTTCTACCGTTGCCCTCTCTGCCGTTATGAGGGGTTCATTAAGTTTTAGCTCTTTTGGTTTAAGATCTAATATTAATGCTGATGAGGTTATAGAGCTATACTTTTCTAATAGGGCTAAACAAATGTGTATGATTTCAAGAATTTACATCAATAAAAAATGGGAATATCAAGGCTCTGTGTTTTTATTTGTAGCTTATTGATAATGGTGTAAGAGGTACAAAGTTGTCACGTTTCTAATCACACTTTATATCAAATGCTGAGGCGGTAAGTCAAAGAGAATAACTGTTTAATGTGACCTGTTCAATTATTCTTTTTTAAGCTATGAAGTTAAAAAAAAAAAAAACGCCATTTGACAATAAAACCGTCAAAGCTACGAATTTGTCTCTTTTGAATTTTGCTTTAAGTAGAGGACAGATTGAAATGGTCATGTTAGATGCAGTCATTTGGCTGATATGCTTATCTAGAGCAGCTTCCACTTATCTCATTTATACAGCTGAGCGGTTGAGGTTTAAGGGCCTTGCTTAAGGGTCCAGCAGTGGCAGCTTGGTGGTGATGGGATTTGAACTTGTGACCTTTTGATCAATAGTCCAATGTCATAAACACTCAGCTATCACGGTTAGTACTTCAGTTAAGAACAAGTTGTCTCTGTCTAAGACTGCATAGACTTTGTATAGCATTTGAACACAAATCACAATATTGTGTAATTATGCACTAGGTACATTGATGCTGTTGATCCTAAATTTTAACCCTACACTCTTTGTGGTCTTAAGGTAGCCCTTCTGGCACCTTGAACCAGTCTGGCCTATTTTTCATTGATCTCTCTCTAATTTACAAGGTGTTTTCAGCCACAGAACTGCATCTCACCTGAAGATTTTTCTCCATTGCACCATTCTGTATAAACTAAAGACTGCTGTGTGTGAAACATTCCAGGAGATTGACGGCTTCTGAAATACCCCAACCAGCCCACCTGACACCAACATCTGTGGTTAAAGTCACAGAGATCAGAGATGATTTGTCTTCATTTTGATGTTTGATGTGAAAATTTATCTGAAGCTCTTGACATGAAGATAAACTTAGATTTTTTTTCTGAGCAGTTGAGGGTTAGCTTGGGGATGCTGGGATTTGAACTCATTACAACACATGAGTCCAACACTGAGCTGCCATGTGCCCACTGAGTCACGGTGTGTCCTCATACACACTGGACCCAGGGCACATGTTACATTCAGGCTGCCAAAATTCAGTCAGATTCCCAGGACACGTGTTCATGCCAGGTGTGAATGAGGCCATGTCTAGTGTGACAACTTACCCACAGATTGCGCACCCTTTATTTATATAACGGTCTAGAACTCCATACTGAAATAAGATAAGTAATAAAATTCCAAATACCTGGCTATCTTTGGGTTTGCCATTTAATCCAGTGAACAGGAAAAGTGTAAAATGTGTGACATCCCCCACTGATCCAAAGCACGTCATTATGTCACAGTCAACACTAGAGGGCAGTAAAACGTCACCAAGGATTGTGCGTGTCTGCACGCGCTCCTTCATTAAGAACATACCACACAATAAACTAGTGTTTGTTTACACTCCTTTTTCTTTATTATACACTGCTTTTCTTTATGCGTCGCTTTCTCACTGTTCCATCTATCAGGCATGCTAAGTGTTACAAATAATCCAAATAAAGCAACGTCTCTACATGATACTGACTGATTATTAAACCTCGATCTATTACGTGATCTATTGCGTCTTTGCAGAGACACGTTTTCGTTCCTCGACACTTCTGGTGTGACGCAATACGTGATACAGCGCGCTCCACGCCGCGCGCGCAAACAATACGTTTCCGTGGGTAAAAGTGTTCCTCGTCACAGAAAGCCCTTAATGATATCTGTGTAGTTGGACAAGACGCTGTCTGAGGTTCGAGAGAGAGGGAGGGAGGGATGGAGGGAAGCAGGGGGAAGACCAGTGACAGTCGTGGAGACGTGTTTTTGTGATTGGTTTAGCGGTCTCGCGCTCAATGCGCTGTTCTTTTCAGCACCAAAGCACGAGCGCCTTAACGCACCATCAGCAGCATCCGGGAGAGGAGGTAGGACCAAAGATTTCCATTACTTGCATTTTACAAGCATCATACTTTTTTATTTATTTATTTATTTAATTTTTTTGGGGGCGAAAACATATTTCACATGCGCACGAGATTGCGTTCTGTTTCACGCGCTCTGCGATGCCGAATGTTTTAGGAGGGGGATATTACACACACATACACACACACACACACACACCTTTTTTTCTTTCTCTATTCTTCTTTTTTTAATACTATGTCACACTCAGTAATGCCTAAAGTAAAGAGGTGTGTGTTAATTGATGAGGCGACTTGCTGAGATCTGCAGTGAAGTTAGAGACGTGAACCACAAGCTCTCCTAATGCTCATCATCTTGCCTTGCAATAGTGCATGTCTTAAAACAAAAAAATGTTCTTAGAGCGTATTATTCCAAAGCACGAGAAGATTTGAAATGGTTGTGAATAGAGGACAACAGACAGCTGACTATATAGTGACTAGCTGATTTCCTTTCGGTCGTTTTTTTTTATCTGGGCTTTGGTTCTGAAAATGCTTAGCCTTGCTGTACTAATTGTCTAAACTTATGCCGAAAATATGCAATGTGAAATAAAAAAGGAGCAAACCTAGTCTTTAAGAGCCTTGATATTGGTTGGAGTGAGGGAGAGGGAGAGAGAAAGGAATTCAGTAACGCTATCACTTTCTGCGCTTGGATCCCCCAGAGAGAAGTCCTGCTGGAGAAAATATAATCAAATCTCCAGTAGAAGATGACACAGTTTGACACATACCGATACTTGTAAATTAAAAAGAAAAGAAAAGAAAAAAGTAATGGGACAGTGCCATGGGAGCTTAATAACGCGTCCATCATTCTGTCACCTCTAACGATCGAAGAGCTACAATTGTGTGCCCGCCTATCAATTCCATCTCATTAGCATGAGTGAGTCTGTCTGATTTATTTTTCCCTGATGAAGAACTAGTCCTAAATTCCAAGGAGAATCCCAACAAGATTAGTTGTGATCATAATGGCTGTAAAGCCAGCTGACTCTAATTTTTCTTCTTCTTCTTCTGATAATGTGTATTAATCAGTTGCTGTTAGTCTGTGGGTGAAACACAGAAGGAAACATTCAACATGACACGTCTCTAAACCAGTGCAGTGCAGTGTCATGTCCGGTCTAGCTGCAGTGGGTCAGGAATTGTATCAATTGAGCTACATCAAGCAAAAGACAGCAATGTCTGTGATGTCCAGGAGACTGCCTCTGTAGTCGTGACTTCAGAGGACATCTGAATGCGGTGCAGTTTCAATCTGCAGCTGTGCACATTGATCTTTCATGCATAGTGGTAGGAGAAAAAAGGTCACAATAGAGGTCTTCAGCTTCTGTGGTGACTGGAAACCCCCACCACAAAGCCATCTTTCTATCATTCTCAGTGATAAAGACTAAAGATAATTTGTGTTGTGGCTCCAACAACAATGTTTACAACATAACTACATCTTTTAAACCTGTGTGCTGGGAAATATATTTGGAGCCATTCGCAATTACATTGACTACAGACTCGACATCTAATGGTTGATAAACAAGAAATAAATAATCCAAGGAAAGAATCGTGCTCCTAGTAGACATACGTTACCTAGAGTTTATCATGATTCAAATGAACAGACAAACAGAAATGTTCAATAGAGTCTTGAATTTGCATTTGAGTAATTTATCTGCTTAATCAGTGTTTATCTCTTTTGCAGATTTATCTTGAGATACAGAACAAAGCAGAGAACCTGAGGTTTCACATCCCCTCTCCTTTTTCCTCTTCTGTTTTTGCACTTATCTCTCACTCTGTCACAACACTTATACTTCAGACATGTGTGAAGCACAGAGAAATCCCACTGCTGACGTCTTCGTGACACAGGACGTTTGACCTTAGCATTAAGTATAAAGGATATGGATGGTCCCATCCACCACCACTGCCATTTTGGTTAAATGATTGGGATTTCTGGATCTCCTCTTCCTCTGTAGCAGCACTATGGCATTACACTCAACTAGCCTGAACTGGGTTCCGTACCAGCTCCTTTTTCTCCTGACAGCTGAAATTTGCTGTTGGTTGCCATCATTTTCTCAACGTCTGGAGCCTCTACCGACGGAGTATGCCCACTCTATCCGAATAGATGGCGACATCATCCTAGGCGGCCTATTCCCTGTGCATTCCCGTGGTGAGCGAGGAGTGCCCTGCGGAGAGCTGAAGAAGGAAAAGGGCATCCATCGACTGGAAGCCATGCTCTTTGCCATAGACCTAATTAACAAGGATCCAGAACTGCTGCCTAACGTGACCCTTGGTGCTCGAATTCTGGACACCTGCTCCCGGGACACATATGCCCTCGAGCAGTCACTCACCTTTGTCCAAGCACTCATCGAGCGTGATGGTTCGGATGTACGCTGCGCAAATGGTGACCCCCCTGTCTTTGCCAAGCCTGACAAGATCGTTGGAGTGATTGGAGCATCTGCCAGCTCTGTCTCCATCATGGTGGCGAATATCTTGCGCCTATTCAAGGTAAGCGTAAGGTCTGACACGTTGATACGATGTTCCATATCGCTGAAGCTTTTGACTTGTCATTGTATATAAAATAGTTGCTGGGAAAGAACCTGCATCTTGAGTATTTAGTGCATTGCAGTCCTCACACTATATGAAGAGTTATACCTAGAAAAGTCTTCTGGGCTTCAGAGTCGTTTCTCTGCACTTGTTTGCTGTGTGTCAGGAGGAGTTGTGGCTGAGAGGTGTAAGGGACACTGCAGTTATTCCTCATGGGCCTGTTTGATGTGATGTGAATGCAGGTGGGAGTGGAACACTTCTAGACTGTTGTTGCAGGCTGTTGTGTATGAGTCTTCATCGTCCTTGGCCTTTTGGGTTTTGAAATGAACCTACGATGTTTGAAGACGAATCTGCATTTGTTTGTTTGTTTGTTTGTTTGTCACAAATGAAATCATCACTTAGTCAGAGTTGAATAATAGCAGCTGATTTCTAGGAATTTTGTTCTAAATAATAATTTAGCTGTGTTTTTGACACCACAAAGCTTCAGATAATACGTAGCTTAAACAAAGACATAACCTTTATGGAGCCGAAACATAATGCTGCACGCCCAATTAACAACTAACAAACTCGCTGGTGTTTGACTAAGGTTTATTAGCAGACCCGAGTGTGACTGATTAATGTAGACACACTGTACAATATGCTTGTGCAATGGTTAATGATGCATGTGACATAGCAGCACATATCTTACCCCTAGAAGAATGTCAGCTACCATGACTCACACTGCAGTACTGCAATCACACTACACATGATGGTCATTAGTGTGTGTGTGTGTGTGTGTGTGTGTGTGTGTGTGTGTGTGTGTGCACATACGTATATATCGGCTTGCGTATCTACACATGTGTATTTCTATGGAAACTTTATCTCATTACTCCCACAAGTGAAGTGTCAACAGGATGAATAGCATATAAAAGCACGCAGTCAGACCTACTTCAATATTCTTTATCTTCTTTTGCTGTCTCACTATTGCATCAGTTTTGAACTCCTTTGAAATGTTTTAGCACATTTCCGAATGTTTATTTGTGGCTGTTTAACATGAAACACAACTAAAAAAGTCACTGCGTTATAACAAACAACCCTACTTGCTTTGTTTAATTACACTCTCTTGGCTACTAGCTGATATGATAAAACAAAATTAAACCAGCATTATAGTAATATTAATAATATGACAAGAGCAGCTTGTTGTAAAGCGTCAGCTTCCCCAAATGTGTACGTGTGTCACACTCGTAACTGTGCGGAATAAATATTAAGCATATTTCTGTATTCCACTCAGTAGCACTCCACTGCTTCCACTGACAAAATTATTAATGTTATGCCTGCATCTAAAGTCAATCCTAAAACCAATAACCAAAAAGAAACATTCTGGTTGTTTTAGGTTTTTAATAAATGCTCAAGTTTTGTGTGGAAAAAGAGGTCAACAAAAAAGTCAAACCTGTCAGATATTCTTATTCTTGTGTGTCTTATTCACACACACACACACACACACACACACACACACACACACACACACACACACACACACACACACACACACACACACACATACACACATATACACACACATACACACATATACACACACATACACACACACATACGTGCACACACACACACACACACACACACACACACACACACACACACAAACATTTACATTTACAGCATTTGGCAGACACCTTTATCCAGAGCGACGAACAAAATGTGCTTTGAAGTCTTTATAAGTGAATACATTAACACTGGTTCACTAGGATACAGACCATTAACCTTAAACTCTGTTCAGGGCTTTTTTTTTTTTAAATATACACATAAAAAAACAGTGAAAATGAGTGCTAGTTCAAGTGTTTCAGGAAGATGTAGGTCTTCACTGCTCACTGGCTGAAGACGGCCAATGTCTCAGCTGTTCGGACATCCAGGGGAGGTTCGTTCCTCCACCTCGTTGCCCGTACAGAAAAGAGTCTTGCTGTATATCTTCCTCTTACCCTGAGAGATGGTGGGACCAGTGGAGCAGTGCTGGTAGATGTGAGGGAGTGAGGTGCAGTGTGAGGACTGATAAGAGCTTTGAGGTAAGAGGGAGCTGGTCCATTTTTGGCTTTGTAAGCAAGCATCAGTGTTATGAAGCTGATGCATAAAGCTACCGGAGAATTTCACTGCATTGTAATGTATATGTGGTGATAATAAAGGCTTATAATGTCCCAATTTCAACACCAGGTAACCATTAAGCAATACAGACCTTCTAAACTTTCATTAATATACTGCCTTCAGCTTCAGCTCAACATGCTGCTCATGTGATATTATCTGAATGCAAATCCAACACCTTGGAAAAGTTCATCAGTATGCAGGTGGTATTAATGAAACCTGGGCTTTTGAGAGTCCAGGCATCACTGCTTCACAGCGGTTCTCTTTTTTTTCTAGCTACACAATTGTCCTGTATTCACAAAGTAGATGAATCCTGTGATATGTATATTTCTTTATATTCACAACACATAACTTCAATACCTTGGAATGAAACGTCTAACTGAAAGCCTCCACTCCTCGACCTCTTAGCCTTCACCAGATGGCGTCTACCTGTCTAGTGGAAGTTATGGTACTGATGAGCCCGAGTTCCAGGTCATGTCTCTACAACGACTGCATCCATCCTGAAATGCTGCACTTAAATAAGTTCCTCTTACACATGATCCTTACCTTACACTTCCACATGAGCAACCGCTTATAAAACAATGTGAATGCTAATTGTTGATGGATCTTTTAATGGAGAAGAGTGTGTAGGCTCTCAAAAAGATATCTGTTCATTCTGCTGATATCGTCATGAGCTCCATCATCAATACAGATTAGTGAGAATGTTCCAGAAACAGTCATGCAAGCCCAAGCCATGACACTACCACCATGGTGCTTCGCTGATGACCTCATATCATTTGGATCATGAGCAGATCCTTACTTTCTTCCATCTTTGGCTTTTCCGTCACTATCTCTAGATTTCTTTGTGAATTCCAATCTGTTCTCCTGTTGTTGGTGACACCACTGACTGTTGTTTTGGGTTTCTTCTTCACAGCTCTGACAACATTTCTGTTATCAGCTCCTCGGTCGACTTGTTCCATGTCTGATTGTTACACTATTGGTTTCTTTCTTTTCCAGGACATTCCAGATTGTTCTATTGTTCATGTCCAGTGGCTCTGATTGATTTTCTCTCTTTTCTAACAAATGCAGTCTTCACAGGTGAAACCCAGAGCTCAACGCAGGAGCAGATATTCAGAGCTATTAATTGTTTAAACAATCGATCTAACAGAACAAACGTGAATAACAAGACATACGTACACCTTCCAACAATTTTGATCACTCGAAAAATAGGTAGTTCAAAACAAAAGGAAATACAAGCTGAAATCTAAACTGATCTACTGTTTCATATTCATCTTTATGATCTCAAATCTGATCATGTATGCAAGTGAGCATGAACAAAATAAACATACTTTTTTAAATGCTTTGATACGACATTTAAAAATCGTCCTTTAAATTTAAACATCATCAGTCGTTTGTCATGATCTGTTCCCTTGACGGCATTTTAATTACATTCTCGTGTTCACGTTTTAATTAAAGTTACGCTTTTCCCACACCAGGTCAGTTCATTTTCCTAGTGTTCTTAAACACTGTGCATTAAAAAAACAACACGCCTGTACTCTTGCAGTAGCAGTTTCTTTTTATACAAAAATACATGTACATGCACAAATCTGTCTTGCTTGCGAATGGACCTTCCTTTCAAAATGATTTGTGCAGATTTGCTTTTGCTGTGTTTAGGGATTATGCACATACTGTATGCTCATTTTTATCTTGCTTGCTTGTGAATCTTTTTCTGCCCTTGCACTCTTTCCTGTTCCTGCTCCTGTTTTTTTAATGCAAAAGCACTGCCGAAGGATGTCAGCCAGTCAGAATGGGTTATAGTTTTTTACCGCTCAGTCGTAGAGGAATCGCAGATTGAACAGGCCAATATTTAAGCTTCTTGTGACATCTAGCATGTTGACAATAAAAGATTTAGTAACATGGAACGGTTCCCAGATAGATCTCACATACATCACCCCGACACGTGTCACTTCTGTCTCTATAACGTTGCAACGACCTTGTTTGCTTCTTGCTCTGATGACAGCACAATGTTATGATCATTTGCTAGTCTCAGCCATAATGTGTGATTTAATCCCATTAGCAATGTAAGACAGCACCACTTCCTGGGATGATTTATTCGATCCCTACTCTATTTTTCTCGCCATAAGCAGATTCAGCTCAAGTATCCTTCATGCAGCTTTTCTCCCAAATGTACAGTAGCTCTTATAGATAGTTTTCTCTGAATCAGTGTGTGGATGTATATAATAAATGAATAAAGAACTACACATTATACCAGGTTATTGCATACCGATGACACTTTATTGCACTCCTCCTCATTCCACATACTTTTGACTTTTGGCATCTCTGAATTATCCATAGTGTGGTTGTTCTGAGTCCCCTGTGGATAAGTGCTACAGAAAATTGATGTATGTATGGAGGGATGGATGGATGGATGGATGAGGTTCCTAAGCTGCTGTGGGTCACTCAGACAACCCTATAATCTAGTAATAATCATTCGCACTATATTCACACTATACTAAAATATCTTGAATATCAGCAAATTTATCGTATATTTCCTACTTCTAATTTCTAGTGTCTATTACTGTAAGATTTCCCGCTTGGAACTGTTTGGTTCTCTTAGCAGGTAATTTTAAGTATTTATTTCTTGACAAGAAGCAAAATGACTGTATCTGCTTACAATCTGTATCTGAATACAAAGAATTTGAGGTTGAAATGAGCCGAAAGATCTAGAAATAGGTTTAATAATCTTATATTATAACAAATAATATAATAAAAACACTGTGTACATCAGTTCCATATGATTTAATTGAGTAACATTAACACAGATACAGTTTTTGTACATATTGAATTCATTTGCTTTCACGTGTAATGCTTCATTCACATCAGGCATGTAAGGTGAAGAAAGTAAAACAACAGGCTATTAAAGCTAGAGGTGTATTTATTTTTTCTATTGGTGCAGTAGTTCACACTCACCCTGTTTACATGGGTGTAGTAGCGAACTAAAAGAAGCGGCTGTTGAGACACCACTAGAGATAAAGGAAGGGAGAAAACCTGCTCTGTGCTAATGCAACTGAATCTTCAGATACATATTGATATAAAATAAAATGCTCTTTAATATCTTAGAGCTCATAAGGGAGCATAATTCTCCATCCAAATCGATAGTCTTGAAAGTAGCAGGATTTTCATCTGATGGAGTTTTCTCAGAGAATCGGTGTGTGAAACTGTGGGAAAAAAAAAACCCATAATAAAATAAGGACAATCAGGCCTACATCCATCGTTCCAGAGGTTTGTTTGTTGTAGAGTATTTTGTATATGCATGGAGTTTCTGTGGGTGTGTGTGCGTAGGTGAAATGAGAGAGGAGAAAAGCTTCCTCGAGCTTCCTGTAGTCGTCTGCTGATTACGGCTTGGAAGGATGGCTCTCAGGTAGATGGCCAGCGTGGCAGCTGCTGAGCTTGCTGTTGTGTAAACTGAGGAAAGCTGAGGGTGATGAAGAGCAAGCGAGTGCAGATGGTGCACCTGTTTTTTTTTTTTTATCTGTCAGTGGAACTGAAAGAATAAGAATGCGCTTCTGGTACGCCGACACATGGTATCTCATTAGGAAGACAAACACAAACTGTTTTCACTTCACTTAGTTGTCTATTATTGCATCCTTCGAGATGAGTGGATGAGTGGTTATATACTGAATACCTCACCTGTGTATACTGTGTACTTCATACTAGCCATTGCAGTAGTATTCAGTGTCCTGCAGTATGCAGTCTTATCATTTTGGGAGAAGATTTAACATTGATCATGTAAGAAAGACAATTTTTAGCTCTTCATAATCCTATAAACCATTGACCGTGTTATATACCAAAACTTATAACAACAAAATGTACAATTCCTTTTGTCATTTGAAATAAAATCGTATTAATGATACAAAACATTTAAAACCGGGACACATTTGACCTCCAAGGACAACGGGAGGGTTACATTTGCTTTACTTTGCTTTACAAAGTCACAGAGCAACTCAAACATCTGTCAAGAGAATATATCTTAAATATGGACAAATTTATTATTTCCAAATAGGAGATGATGAAACATATCTAGATAGTTTAAAACCTGTAGAACTTGATTATGTGCAAGAAATGGGCAGAAAAAAAGTTTTATAATCCGGATTTTACACATTTTAAGCTTAAAATAGCCTTACAGACAGATCATTGGGTTAATTGTAGTAAAAGCCACAACAGGTTTGGCTGTATTCAAGATATTTTCACTAAAATGGTCTTTTTTTGCAGTTACTTTATAGCCAGTTGGCTTACAGAAACTTTGCAGAAAAAAAAAATCAAATCATTTCAGCTACAGTGTTCATGTAAATAATCTGGATTCTAGCCAAGAATCTCTCACATCTGGATCACAACTGTCTCCTGTATTCAGCCATTAGTGTACCAGCTTCTGTATGCTGTACAAGGCATAGCAAAAAAAAAAAACATTACACAGAGATGAAGTGTGGCAGCACCAACAGTCAAGCGGGTAAAGCTTTCTGCAAGCAATGGCAGGAGTTTGTCAGATTTTTGCCTCTTCTGTCCTCATGATGACTTATGGAGGTATCTATTTTTTTTTTATACCTTTAGTGCGACTGTTTGAAATGCCCCTCAGCACAATGGTCTGTGGGTGAGCAACTTTCTTTTGCAAATTTGCCATGGAGAGGATATCAACCAGAAACTAACTGCCTGACAGCTTAGCGTTCACTGCAAAACCTGACAGATATTACTGCTTTAGGAAACTACCTGTTCCTTCTGCAACACAAGGTCATTTAATAGCTCCAGAAAACTACAATACAGCTCTGATTGGTGTTGAACACTCATTACTTAGTTATTACATTGAATGCCCTTTACAATCACTTATTATTCACTCTGATATTATTATTCTAATGTCTGCAAAACACTCAACCCTTAACACCCACAAAATGCAGAGCATGTACTGAGTCACATAGACCAAGTGTACAACATAAAAAAGACATGATTCTGAATGACACGTGCACACATCAGCAGCTTGGGCAAATTAGCTTCACTTCACTCCTAACTAGCATTAGCATACATCATCCATCCATTCTCTATACTGCTTATCATACTGGGCCATGCTGACCCTGGAGCCTATTACAGGAAACTCTGGGCACAAGGCAACAACACGCATGTTCAGATTAGCGAGGAAGCCAGAGAACCTGAAGGAAACCCTTAAGAACTTGCACTCCACCTACACACACTGAGCAGAGGCAGGACCCAAACCCCAAAGGTGTGAGGCAAATGTGCTAACCAACAAGACCACCTGAGCATACAACGAATCCAGTAAGCAGTACATTACACTATGGTGTGGTCATTAATCATTAAGCTTATAGAATCATAGCATATCACATCCATGCAAATGGGTGGAAAATCATTCAATTCTTCAGGGAAAAAAAGATTTTTGGAGTACCTTGCTAGAAATACAGAAAACACACATGTAATGCCTTACAATATTGCTGCAATTTATATGAAATTCATAAAATTACAGCAGTTTACAATACTTATTTCAAGTCCATATCAGCCCAGGTGAATAACACTGAAGCACATTACCCCTAGGCCACTTGCCAACAAGACACTTGTTCTCAACACTTATAATTTCATCATCCACACATTGTCATTGTCAGTTTATCAACACTTTAACCAGCACTCAAATAGGCTTGAAGTGTGGTTAGAGATGAGGGACCCGTTCTCTGTACTTACAACAGACATTCCAGCTGACATAAGAGTTCATTATAGCTTCATGCAATCCAAATTCCTGTTAAAAACTGCACACACACTCAGCTTACACTGATCAGGGACATCATGCTAATACTGGTTAAGTACAACCTGTACAACCCGATGTTGGAAACATGGCTGAGAGAATGTGGTTCATGACATGATTGCATCACATCACTGCTGCGGATTACATGCTCTGATCCATCTCCATCTCTGTTGGAAGCAGTTATTATAAGCTGGGTCATTTTTGGCCATAACAGAATGCACATGTTCAGCAAAAATTGTCAGATATCATGCTTGATTGGTATAAAGTGACCCATTGTGTGCCACGGCAACATTCTCCACACCATAGTTACCGTATCCTTCCAGTCAGCATCCAGTCTGGCCTTCCTCATCAGAATTGCTGCTCACTGGATATTGTACTATTTTTATTGCATCATTTGGTATACACTCTAGAGAATGTTGTGCATGAAAATTAAGTAGGAAGGAAATTAGCAGTTTCTGAAATACTCAAAAACAACAACAACATCTATGTCATGGCCAAGTTTCTGAGATGACTTTTCCTCTCAAATCTGATGTTTGAGATGAACATTACTGTAAGTGTAGATTTTGACCTGTGTATGCTTTGCTGCTGTGACATGATTGGCTGACTGGATAACAGCATGAATGTATAAATGATCCTGATAAAGTGACTAGCGAGTGATGGTGTGTGTATGATTTAGCAGCGCTAAATGCATAGATTTAGATCTGGCAGCTTTGTTAAACCCAAGGGACTCACCATTGGTCTGCAGAAATCCCTAGTGGCAGTAAACCCTAGGGGCTGTTGAGAAAAGCACATTGGGACAATCATAGAGGATAAAATGCTTGTAGGAAATAATGAGAATAAGTATTTCTCCCCTGGACAAGCTGTTTTTAATTATTAACACACTATCACTGAGAGGATTTACAGGTTTCAGTTTTTAATCTTATTAGTAGCCGAAACACAAATAGCTCAGTCATTTCTGATCCAAGAACTGTGGCTCCATCTCAGACAGTGACTTATTATGTAACAACAGCCCAAAAAGCATCGCCGGATGGGCTGAAAATTCTCTATCAACAGCACGATATGCTTACTTGGGGGTTTGTTGGTGAGCGTTGCTTCACAATTATCATTAGGATCTGATGCATCGGGTGCATGTTACAGTAAAAGATGCTGGTCAGTTAATATGAGTGAAACTGAATATATTCTCATTATATATATATATATATATATATATATATATATATATATATATATATATATATATATATATATTTATTTATTTACAGTTTTTACATTTTATTTTAAACTTAAATCATAATACTGTCCTTTGTGAAAAAGTCTGTAATTTATAGGCAGGTTTATATATCAAAACATAACAAAAAAATAGCAGAATGACCTCTGTAATCCAGTTATGTGAGCAAGTTGTGCAATATGCAGAATGATAATAAAGGTGACTTTGACTTGTGTGTGTGTGTGAACATGAATCATTGTGGTTGTGGGCAGTTGTGTGCATGCAGTTTGACTGAATCGTGCAGCCGTCACTGCATGATATACATTTATTTTATATTTTATTTGGATTATACCAGCTGGCTGCACCAACTGCCCATTTCTTACTGAGTGACTTCACATGAAACCTCAAGGAGGGAGATGGTGCGGAAGTTGAAAGTGGAAAGGAAAAAAAACAAGCCTATACAAAGTAATAGCTCTGGTGTAACTAGTTGAGAAACATATGCACTTAAACAACTCTTTACCTTGTGAGCATGCTTAGATCTAAAACCAAGAAGATCGCAGGCTTGCTGAAGGCGGGGATCTGACTTGCCTCTCTGGGGTGTAGCTCAGACACATGGTTTAGAGGAACTGTCATGCTGAGCTTTTCAAGGCTTGAAAGCAAGGACAAGAGTGTTGTATTTGATCCTCACTTCAGCATTGAGAGCACGGAGTGAGTGGAGTATCCTGTGGTGTAGTGTCAGTAAAGTAGTCACGTGAGTAAATGTACCGGACACAATTCCTGATGCTCTGTAGATGAGCAGTAGTTCATGAAGAGCAGCCACTATGCTGGTGCAGAAGGACTTAGAAATGTTCAATACCAGGTTAATACCAGGTTTGGTGGAAGTATTGCACTTATCTAACGTTGTGGAGTTTATGATTCCACAGTAGCAGGGGATGACTACCACTAAGCTTTGTTAACTGGTAGGCAGGCGACTGTGAAATCTGCTGTCTAGCTGAAAATGACTTACTGATGGGTTAGTGCAAGAAACTCTGCCTACTGTCTGGCAGAGTCGGTGGTAAACAATGCGTGATTCGTGGGTGGAACCTTTTTTTGCTTTTGGACAGGAATGTCCTATCTGTGATTGGAATTATTGGGCTGAAACTCACTATTTATTCTCTAACACTGTGTAGATTTCAATATGTTTTGACTTAGGGAAGTTTTAGGACAGACAGAACATATCTTCTGGCCAGTATGACTGGCAGAAATCTTTACTTCATTTGTCATTTGTTTTCTTTTCTGTCTTCTTGTCCTTTCTCTCCTTTTCCATTCCTTCTGCCTTTTCATTTTAGAAATCTTCCCATCTTGCTGTATGGAAACCTTCAGCTTTCTGTCTGTCCACTAGACCGTGGTGATCATAGCTGGGATCTTCTATGTTGTAATGTTGTAGTCTGGCTTTTCATGTGTGCAGTAGGGAAATATTTTTGCTCATTTATCGCACTTCCTGGAGCTGGCCTTTGGAGACCAGTTGAGCCACACCACACTACAGCATTATTTACACAAGACAAGTCAAGCTTAAATGGATGGAAATCGTTTACATGTTGTTTACTGGTAAAAATCAGCACTGAATCAGCTATACTCTATACGCTATACGCTATACTCCTCCCAAACAGTACGTCACACGCAGGTGACTCACGAGTCGTGCATCACGCCAGAAACAAATAACATGGACGACACGCAAGGGTTGGTTTTTTGTAGCATAAACGTTGTAACAAGTTTTTTCGTCTTCTTTTTGATTGCATTCTGAAAACCGCATACACCAAAGCGTGTTCCATTTCAGTTACCCCAGAAAAATAAGGTAAAAAAAAATAAGGTAAGGTAATGAGATAAAATATATTTGCATTTTGGATGGGAGTAGAGTGAGTGAATGAGAGTGTGTGTGCCCTGCGATGGGTTGGCACTCCGTCCAGGGTGTATCCTGCCTTGATGCCCAATGACGCCTGAGATAGGCACAGGCTCCCCGTGACCCGAGGTAGTTCGGATAAGCGGTAGAAGATGAATGAATGAATGGCTAATTATTAAGTGAAGAATCCTGATGTAATGCATCTAAGTATTAAATCTTAAAAGTGGAAAAAGATTTTGAACTGTTTGCTCTTTGGTTCCTGGGAACTGGGTCCAGTGGGTTCTGGGAATCTAACATATCACACTGAGATTTGGAAAGCCTTCTCAAAATAACACTACTGACTACTACTACTACTAAAACTAACGTCCCCAACGTCCCCTAACCCTCCGGGTTCTTAGGTGTCCTCCACCAGTCCAAAGACATGCATGGTAACCTGACTGGCATCTCTAAATTGTCTGTAGAATGTGAATGTGACTGCGCCCTGTGTTGGACTGTCACCGTGTCCAGGGTGTCCCCTGTTTGTTTCCACTAGGATAGTCTACATTCTTCCTGTGACCCTGCGTAGGATACAGAATATGGACAGATAGATGGAATAAATATATCTTTTTTAAAATGATAAGGTATACAGTACTGTACAAAAGTTTTAGGCAGGTGTGAAAAAATGCTGTAAACAAAGAATGCTTTCATATAATATATAAATAATTATATAAAATATAAATAATAATAAAATATAAATAATGAGTGTTTATTTCTGTGAATTTACAAAATGCAAAGTGAGCAAACAAAAGAAAAATCTAAATCACATCAATATTTGGTGTTACTACATTTTGCCTTCAAACCAACATGAAGTGATGGCACGGCCCCCACAGAGCCCTGATCTCAACATCATCCAGTGTGTCTGGGATTACATGAAGAGACAGAAGGATGTGAGAAAGCCGACATCCACAGAAGATCTGTGGTCAGTTCTCCAAGATGTTTGGAACAACCTACCAGCCGAGTTCCTTCTAAAACCGTGTGCAAGTGTACCTAGAAGAATTGCTGCTGTTTTGAAGGCAAAGGGAGGTCACACCAAATATTGATTTGATTTAGATTTGTCTTTTGTTCATTCACTGCATTTTGTTCATTTATGAAAATAAATGATTAACGCTTCCATTTTTGAAAGCATTCTTTGTTAACAGCAATTTTTTCACACCTGACTAAAACATTTGCACAGTACTGTAGTTTTATTTAATTCTATTTTACAACTCTTGCTCCAACATCAGTTGCAGTTTTAATACATAGTGCAGCACGCCGGCAGCAGAGATCCAGATATCTAGAGCTGACCCTGTCAGAAAATGCTAGTTCAGATGATTTACTCTCTGTGTGGATGTTCTGGCAGGCAGTTTGTTCCAGTTTACTGCACTGATATAGAGGGTGATCCTCTAGTGGTTATCAGTGTGGAGGAAGTGACCCGTAGCCAACATCTTACACTTTGAAACGTTTCAACACGCTGCTGAATGAGTTTGTTCAAGCACAGATGTTCCTAACCTCCAGACAGAAATAGTGATGCGGTTCAAGGATTTTCATTAATCATATATGAACAATATTATATTGACTTTGTTGCCCAATGGCAGTTTCTTACGCTAATTTGGAATTATTTTGTGTACAAAATAAAAATGCTACAGCAAGGTTATAGGCTGTAACACATATAACAGAAACTATAACATTAGCGTATGTATTATTTACTGATTTCAGTTTAAAATAATTTAGTGACTAAAGCAAAACAAAAGCAAAACACAAACACAAACTCACATACACTGCTGCTTGAAAGTTTGTGAACCCTCCAGACATGATTAGGTTTTGTGTAAAAAAAAAAGAATAACCTTAAAAAATGTACATCCAAAACACAATTTGTGAAGCAGACTTCCCAATGATGGACACCAACAACAACAAAAAAGGATATATTGTTATCATTTAAAGAACAAAAGGTTTTAATCTCACAAAAACTGGACATTTGACTCTTGCAAGAGTACGTGAAGCCTTTTATTTAGTAGTTTGTGGCACCTCCTTTTGCAGCCATTACTTCAACCAAACGTCTTCTGTAACCACTGACCAGTCTCTCATTTGTCTTTGGGGATTTTTGCCCACTCCTCCATACAGAACTCAGACAGTTGAGAGAGGTTGGAATGACTTCTGGCATGTACAGTACCACCCTCTTTAAATCTAACCACAGAGATCTGGACTTTGACTAGGCCAATCATGAGTGTGAACTTTCTTTCTTTCTTTTAAGCCATTCCTTGGTAGATCACCCATTTTCTGCTCAGCTTCAGGTCTCTGACTGATAGCAGGAGATTCTCTTCAAGAATTTTTTGATAGGTGTGAGAATTTTCCCTGAAAGTTGCAAGGAATAATATGGAGTCACCGTGGCTTGGTGGCAGAAAAGCAGCCCCAGACCTTCACATTTCCGCCACCATGCTTCATTGTTGGAAGGAGGTTCTTTTCCTGGAATTCATTGTTGGCTTTTCTCCAAACATGGTGGCTTTGATTATAACCACATAAATCTATTTTGGACTGATCTGTCTAAAGAATGGACTTCCAAAAGGCCTCTGGTTTGTCCAAATGCTCTCTGGCAAAGTTGCATGTTTTTTTGAGAGCAGAGGCTTCTTTCTAGCAACCCTCCAATAAATGTCATGTCTGTTTAATTTTCGTTTGATTGTAGACGCATATAAATTTACCCCAGATGCTGCCACAACTCTCTTGGGGTGATGTCTGGTTTGGCCTTTACCTCATTCATTATTTTTTTTGGTGCTTCTTGATGATAGTTTTGATGGGTGTTCACTTCTAGGCAGAGTTCTGGTCATACTGCATGCCCTCCATTTGTAGATGATTTGTCTTACAGGGGATGGATGGAGTTGGAATCTCTTGGAGTTGGTCTTGTGGCGTTTCCCAGAGTGATGGACACTACAGTGGTTTGGTGGGTTTCCTCCCTCTTTTAATCAGTGTTGCCCAACCACTTTCCTAAGGATGTTCGATTTGTCTGCTTAACTGTTTAATTAAGCACCCAAATGGGTTTCACCTGAATCTGTTGCCCACTTGACTTTACCAATGCAGCTGGGGCTTCACTTACTTTTGCACATACAATAATTCAACATTTAATGTAGTTTTTTTGACAACTCATAAAATTCCCTCTAAACAAACATATGCAATTGATCAATATACGTCTGATATTAAATTTATAAAAAGCAGGTGATGATAAAATCATGGTCAAGCAGAAAACTGAACAGCTCAAGGGGTTCACAAACTTTCCAGCAGCACTGTATATGCACATACAACACTCACACATCCACACACACAAAATAATAAAATAAATAAATAAATAAATAAATAAATAAATAAATAAATAATAATATTAATAATAATATTAATAATAATAATAAAATAATACTACTACTACTAATAATAATATAAACAATAATGATAATAATAATAATAATAAAAAAAAGTCACTAAAATAAAAACATAATGCGCAAATATAAATGTAACAAATATAGAAATAAATGAGGGAAATATATAAATGACAGTGCCAAGGATTTCTATTAATGTCTACAGTCTATATGGCATCGCCGGGGGAAAAAAATGGATCACAGGTTTGCTTCACCACTTTGCTAATGTAAAGCAATATAGAAAAACTCACACAGACTCCTTTAATCATCAGGGACAAGTGCAAGGTCACAACACCTGACAGATGTGGCACTGCAACTATGTAATTTTAATATCCTATCTCTTTTGGAGTACCTAAGTGAATTATTCATTTGAAGTGCTGCGGGTTTTGTGGGGTTGCCGAACAGAAGGACGAGAGGCAGAGGGTCCGGGTTGAGGTGGGTTAACAGCGATATAACAAGTGCCTCCCTCTCTTGCCTTAATTTGTCTCGTCATTAGCCTGCCAGCACCTCGAGGGAGAAAGAAAGTGATGAACATGAGCGCTGTGGTGTTAATCAATACACACTCTCTATCTCTCCCTCTGTTTACTTTGGCAGAGTGAAGTTTTATGCCCTGGTTTCAGTAATTGGAACTTGGCGGCTGCTTGGTCCCTTCTACTGGATTTAATTAAAGCCCTTCTTCCTTCAGGTCAGAAGGAAGCTTGAGGTAAAGTTGTCGTCTAATGAGAGACTGGCTCTTTCATCACAGCTGAGGTAAAGCACATTGATTTCTCGTATGTAATCGGTTGCACACAGTGAAAAATCTCTCCTATTGGACAGATTGCATCTACACACCCACAGTGCTCACTGGCCACGTCTGTTAGTGTTGCACAGGATACAGGTCTGATGCCAAGTCTTGTTACATAGGGGCAAATAGCCCCAAATAGACATTGTGGGCTATAATATAAATGACTAATAACCAGAGCAATATCCCATGTGCTGACTTGATAGTCTAACAGGAAGTGCAACTGATTTCTGCTGGAACATTTTATGCAAGCAAGAGCCCAGACTCCATCTTCCAAAGCATTCGGTCACAGCTCAATCGACTGCTCCGTTTCTGTTTGATGGCAGATCGTGTTCTTCAAGACAAACAGGTTGACACGTCCCTATCTGGGAAGTGTGTCTGAAAGTGCTCGAGCAGGCGTTACTGATGCGCCATTATTTGTTCGGAAACACTGATCGATGCTGTACTCTGACACCAAACCAAAAGAAATGTGATATAATCTTTCTTTCAAAAAGCAATCTTTCTTTTGAATGCATTGATTTGATCATTCATCTGCAGTGTAATCTTCTTTTCTCCCTCCTCATGTTCAGTTCATTTAGTTTTCCGAAGATACCCATAGCGTATGTGAGAAGGGGCATTTTATTTGCACTGCACAAAAAGGTGCAAGTAGAAATTTTAAAGAACTCATAAAAAAAAAAAAAAAAAAAAAAAAATATTTCATCACTGTTCCCCTTGACAACCAATTGACTTCAGTGTGAAAGAGCAAGACTTTGTGCTCAGACCCCATCTATTATCAAAGCTTAGCAAACTGCGGTTGTGTGGAAGACAGCAGACGTGACTTATTTCAACACGTCTCCGAGGTCTGGACTTGGAAGCCGCTCGTGGTCTACCATACAGCATGTCCACACAGCAGAGGGAGCCACTTCCCTAACGAGAATCTGCACGCCATTCATGATGATTGTGTGTGATCTGCACAAATTCCGACTATTTCACTCCCAGGGGATCTGCTTTTCCTCCATGTAGCTGCAAAGGCAGTACAAAACATCCTCATGTGTGGAGTCTTCACATATAGCAAACAAAAGTTAGAGCACAAGCATCACGGCCCTCACAGCTAACATCCGTTTGAAGAGTGCACGCAGGGGAATTGTTCACTCGCTTCGTCTGTGTGCTCTTGAGGTTGCTTGCTATCGTAAAAATCCTTTGTTTAAGCACGGTATTTGAAAGCGGAATGGATTTAAGTCTGCGTCCTCTTTATTCCTGCACTAGTGTTAATTTCGTCAGACGAGACGAGACGAAATATGTTCGTCAACAACCTTTTTTTTCATGACTAAGACGAGACGATGACGAGACTGCACCACTGTCCAAAAACTCTGACTAAGACTAAATTAACATGCATTATTGTTGACGAAAAAAGACGAGACGAAAATGTTTTGTATAAAATAAAAACTAAGATTAAATCTCTCTTCATTTTCGTCTACAATTGTCTCTGCTTTTTCATCAGCTGTTACGCCTTTAAAATATTCACAACGAGTTCGTGGCTTCGCTGTTGCTCAAGTTACAGGTCTCATACGCCTGTGGCTGCAACAGGAAACTGCTGAACACACGACACCCAAAGCGAACACGAGTGACGAGCGAAGACGACATGCTAGGTTGAAGGAAGAGGCTCGATATTTGATCGCATTTTAAGTACAGTGACACTGACAAAAAGTCAGAATGTGTCATCATAACTGACGGGAAACACTGCGGACAAAGAATTTTGTGGTAAAACACCACTGAAGTTTTTTTTACTGAAATGTTTATCAGTAATAATCTCAGTAATAATGTGTTATTTTAAAAAAGACTACAATTTTTTGACTAAAACTTGACTAAGATACCTTGAGTTTTCTTTTGACTAAAACTAGACTAAAACTTGACTAACAAAAAAAAGATATGTGAATGACTAAATATGACTAAAACTAACAAGGACATTCGGCACAAGACTAAGACTAAGACTAAATTAAAAATAGGTGATGAAATTAACACTATCCTGCACATTGCTCTCACCATATCAACTGGTGCTGCTAGGATTAATGTTGTCCAACTGCACCTTGTATCATAGCTCTAGCTACTTAACAGCTCAACTCATTAAATGCTTTTAATGTCCTTGTCTTGTCATGGCGAAAGGTATGTGGACAACTGACCATCGCACTCATACACACGTGGACAAAATTGTTGGTACCCTTCAGTCCCGGAACCGGAAACAACTGGAGCAGTTTGCTCATGAGGAGTGGGCCAAAATACCTGCTGAGAGGTGCAGAAGTCTCATTAACAGTTACAGGAATCATCTGATTGCAGTGATTGCCTCAAAAGGTTGTGCAACAAAATATTGTTAGGGGTACCATCATTTTTGTCCAGGCCTGTTCCATGAGTTTATTTTTTTAAATAATTCCGTTGAAGCATGGTTGAAAAGCAATGTCTGACTTTCTTTGGTTAACATTCATAGAATTTTTATTTCTTATTACTTTTGTCAGATTAAAGTTTTTTCTGTGACAATTGTGAGTTTTTATTTCATTGACCGAAGGGTACCAACAATTTTGTCCACGTGTGTATGTGCTTGTTGAACATCACAGTCTTCTGGGAAAGATTTCCACCAGATTTTGGAGCGTGGCTGTGGGGATTAGTGATCGTTAATTATTAAGGGCATTAGTGATCATCAGACACTAATGGTGTAAGAATGAGGAGGTCTGGGGTTCAGTCACTGTTCCAGTTCCTCCCAAAAATGTTCAGTGGCGTTGAGTCAGCGTCAGGGCTCAGTGCAGGACACTAGAGTTCTTCCACTCTTCATAATAATTATTTATATTTATATAACTGAATAAAAAAGAGAAGCTTCTCTCGCAACTCCAGTTGTGAATTTTGTACATCCGGTTTGAACACATTCTGCAGTTCCTTAACTGGTGGAACTCCTGAATGTGTTCAAACCGGATGTACAACATTGGAATTCCTTAAAATTTCTACCAAGGAATTAGGATAAGATTTTGGAATAACCAGATCTCTACATCTGACACTGACCTTGATCATGTAAGATAGAAATGTTCTAAAAGGATCGATGCAGGTTGTTGAGATTCAATCCAGACCATCCTTCCATCCACAGCAGGGAAGTGACTTTACTGTGTGCTTCCCACATATAAGTAATCGCTCGTCTATCACATATATAGCATTGATCTGAACAAATCTTTTTCCAGTTTTCACTGTTCAAGACTGAAGACCCTTTTTACTGTGCTGTTGTAGTGAGATGCAGAAAGTAACTTTATTTGTAATGCTGAGAGACTTTTTTCACTAAATTAAATAAATCTATTTTCTCTCTCTCTCTCTCTCTCTCTCTCTCTCTCTCTCTGTGTGGAATTGTGAAACGTGATTAGAAAACCTCATAGCAGAATTATTGAAATAAGTATAATGATAGTATTTTTAAAGCCTGCTGAGTGATTGTGATTTATAGCAGTATCACTAAATGGTTATTTCTAGGCAGTTGAGGAACGAGCTCATCTTTTTACATCAGCAGCAAAAGGTTTGTTTAAGGTCTAAGCTTTCTTTACATTCCAAGCTTCAGAGGAAATGATATACATTTTTTATGAACGCTTTCCTTTATGAATTATTATTTTAATGAATAAGTCAGAAGGTGGACATCATATATTATGAACCTTAATATGCAGATTTATTCAAAGGAAAAGACCTCCAAGAAGTAACAATCTATATTAACATTAGCTGATAGATCAGAAGCATCGCAGAGACAGATGTGTGATGAGGCTGAGAGAAGTGACCCACCACTGACAAAATGTGTAGAGAAGTGAACTCACCAGTGATTTAACTAGCTGACCGGTCATTGCAGAATTTTCCCCTTATCACCAATTAAAAAATCCCCTTATGTCAGAACCTACTAGCTCTCTGACAAAAACATCTCAATCTCAGTCAGAAAGTTAAACAGCTGAAAGTCCTGATGTATTTGTTTTCTGGATCTGTAGCTGCCCCGAGAGCTGCAAAACTGCTGTTAGAGTCATCCCTCTTTTTGATCAGAAGGTGAGGAAGAGAGAAAATTTTGAGGTGGGGATAAAAGCCTGTATCAGTGAAGGACCTTAAAGTATCCTTAATGGTCTTCATCTTACACATCGTCAGTCTTGTTCAGGTCTGGGGTCATTTCTCCAGCAGAGTCATTTGGTACAACTACCAAGCCTGGTTCTGAAAGTAAAAAACCCCAAAACAAAATCGATCCTTTCTTTCATTCCTCCTTTCAACTCCTTTCAAGTGAATGAAAATAAATGGAACAGGTCTCTCTATAAATGACAGCTGGCTATGAATACACTTATTTATGTTTGCTTTGCATAATGCGAAAGCCTGCTGATACAGATGTGTGTACAGTTTCACTGCAAACACACACAGAGTCATGTTACATCCTTGCATCATTATAGCCTTAATGATATTAGTGTCCTTTTAGTTAAAGGATCGTTTGGATTCTTAGCTTCACAAAAATGGCCCCCTCTATGATATCAGGTAAGAGGGAGAGGAACAGAAGAACCATTTAGGGATGTAAATGTAAGCGTTTTTGTGAAGTGCGCTAGATGGAGCCTGTTGTGTAAAACTCCCCACCGAGCAGTCTGAAATGAAATTCTGGGCTGTTTTAGCATGCATGCTGCACCAGATCTTCACTGTGACATTAAAGACGCCAATTTTCTCTGTCCTTCTCTTCCTTTATTCGTAGCCAACTCTGATATACATATAGATTTAAAAAAAAAATAAAAATTAACCCAGGTTTTTCTCTAATCAGTAGGGTATCCAGGATTGGATGCTACCTGCACGCTGCTAATTGTAGCCCCGAGGAATACCGTCTATTTCCAGCCATCGTCCTTCTTTACATTTTATAATGGCTTGCTAATAAGCATCTTTTTTTCTCTTCTTAATTCAGTTGCTCAGATGCATGTAGCTTACAGCCTGAAAACTCCTGTGACTGAGACTCCAGATGATAAGGTGTGCGCTTTTCTTTCTTGCTTGGTTCGATGACTCCATGTGAAAATAAATTTCTGAATATCAATTTCCTCACCGGAGCAGAATAGGAGGAGATGAGTAATAAGCCCTTCCCATTCAGGACATGGAGTCCATCTTTACAAATGTTCAGTGTGATCCTGCTATAGCCGCCATTAAAAAAAATGTCTAAAAAGCTATTTCCTTTCCTCATACTGTTCGACAGCAGTCTGCTTCTTCACTTCATGAGGAAATTGAATATGGCCAGAACATCGCAACACACACATCAATTATCTGTTCAATCGTACATGCAAATGTCTTTTACTACAACATGCTCTGTCAGTAGTAGCAACATTCTTTGTATCGATTCTCATTAAATCCACTGAAGCCACCAGTGACAGGATGTGTAGTTAACTTTAAATTAATCCATCAATCTGTAAACTTTTCACATCTCTACAATCACACTCTGCCACTATATCCTAGTGGAACTTTCGGTTTCTGGTGATAAAGCATAAAAAATCATGCATGTATACATAGTGATATCATGCTGTGACTGGAACTCGCCTTTTTTCTCCTCAGAAGTCATGCTGTGCTGTACAGCGCTCTTAAGACACCTGTTTTATTCCATTCCAGCAACATTCAGCCTCCATCCTCTATCTTCTGTCCATCCGTTGATGCCAATAAACCACAGTAAAACAAAGCTGTTGTTCTTCGATGTGCAGGATGTGTTCTTTCCTGTCGCATCCAAGGCTTGATGATGAACATCTGTTAACTGGCTGAATTGGTTTGTCTGCAAGTAAAACGTGAGGCTGTGAAACACAGGAACAGGTTTTTAAGGAACTTGCAATATGTTGGTTCAACTATAATAAGGACGTAAATTAGACAGAAAAAGAATAGGTAAATGAAAAGAGAAAAATAGCAAGGTAATAAAAATATGGCATGTACCTTCCCAAATTATTCATCAAAAGATGACCACGAGATGACAGATTTCATTTCCTGACATTTACATCAGCATAGATGTCTTAAACAACTTTAAACTATCAATAACTTAGAATGTTGACTTTTGGTTTGAGCGCTGAGTTTAACTTGTGAAGGCTACATTTGTTGTTAAAATGGATAAACTAACACGAAGATCAGAAACCTGTTTATGGGAGATCAAATCTATCACTGCAAAAGCACTGGGTATAAAAAATGCAAGAGTCTAGAATGTCCCAAATCAGACAGAAACCACTGGTGTGACCCAACAGTTCAGCCAAGAAAAGCAACAGCAGGCAACTGATGAAAGTTGTGATAGCTATGGACAAAAATCAACAAAAAGATAAAAATTACAAAGTGTAAAGAAAGAAAGAAGCTGCTCCTGATCCAATAGCTCATGAGTGAAGTGCAGTAGTCATAGTGTCGTTGGCCCGGTCTTGCATGTGTAGTACCTGTAAATAAGTACCGTAAGGGTTAATTAAATAATGACACAGAGAGCGTTGCTGTGGTGGCTTCCGTGGTGGTGTATTAACTCAGAATCAACATGAAAATGTATACATAACAAAAACTCATTATATGACAGTATCAATACATGTTTGTATCACTGTTTTTTTTACTGTAGTGACCAGAAATATAAACATAAGTAACTTTTAACACTTTCTTCACTTCACATGCTCTTTACAAGAAGAACAGAATATTCTAAAATGTACACATAAGCATCAAATATACACAACAATATACAAATATATACAGCATTAGTATTTCCTCTTAAATTGAAATAAAACAATCAAATCATCTGAAACAATATAACAATATAATTATACTCTCAATAACATCAATATTTTAAGTATTTATAACAGATAGCGTCTCTCACGTTGACCGCGAGGTACCCATACTAAACATGTGCTCAGGCCTGCGAACTCATCACACACTAGCAATACAGTAATATAAACAGTTTAACACACTTAAAACCATTATATTGCGTTAAATAGTGTTCGTTTTTACATAAAAGTGTCTTAATTTGCAACTACCTGTAAATAAGTACTGTAAGGATTACTTAAATAATGACACAGAGAGCGCTGCAGTGATGGCTTCCGTGATGGTGTGTTAATTCAGAATGAAGCGCATCGGAGCGCATCACCTAGTGACGCGTACCACGACATCATCACGCAGGTACGTCAAATAATGATACTTAATCCAATAAATGCGCTAAAATAACCACTTTTGTAATGCATTTAAAGAAAATGTAAACAAAGAAAATTTGTTTACATTTTCTTGTTTGAAAACTTGTTTGTTATCACTTATTCAGTATATCACACATGCCAGCTTCTGGAACTTCTCACTAATCTGTATTGATGCTGGAACTCAGAATGAGGAAGCAGAACAAATTTAGAAGTCTACAGAAACATCCTGTCTGACAATTTACAGAGAAGTGCATCCAATCTAATTAGAAGCAGCTTCATCATGCAGCAAGACAATGATCCAAAACACACTGACCGTGGAAGGTCATGTTCAACAAGTTGTTTTACAGATCGATCTAAATGTAAACGTTAGAAAATTAAAGCGCAAATTCTGATCTGTCATTTATTCATCTTTTGAGATCAAATCCAAATTTGACCTTTCTGTTCCAATACTTTTGAAGGGCATTGTATGCCTGAATAAATCCATTAGAGACGAGATAACAGTCTGTATTCTGCGCAGTACACTGGGACGATGTAAAGTGATACAAACGACTTCTAATTTACTTCAGATTTACATGTTTAAGGGGGCAGTCTTAAAGTAAACAGAGTGCCAGTGTTTTGTGTGATGTGGCATTGAGCTGAGAAGAAAAATCGGTAACAATGGTTTTTTTAGGAGTGATATATGATACTTGTTTACTGAGTCACCAGGTGTCAGTGATTGCATAATGGTGTTAACATCCTGCTGTAGAAATTCCCACGGTGGCTTTTAGACATAAAGGATTCTTATTTGTGCCCGGTGCTCCTCACCACACCAATATCTCTGGCACTCGACTCAACAGTAGCAGGTAGCATTGCCACCTCACATGCTCTCTCCATGTTTGATCCACGTTCCCTGGTTTCTTCCAAAAAACATGTGAGTAGGAACACTGTGAATGTTAAATGAATGAAATGCTGAAAAATGAAATGATATTTGATTTTTGTGTAGCGTGTGTCCATGTGAATGTGTTTTATAACCCTGATGCTCAGTCATAGACAATATCACATGAACAAGCCCAGTTTGAGCCACATTCTCATTAGCATGTTGTTATCTGATTGTGCCATTCTTCTTATGTCCTGTGGAAGAAGTCAGTCAATGTTAACTGAAGCTTTTCTGAGGGAAATGAAAGTATTGGGAACTGAGATTATTATGAGCAGCGTTGTAATGCTCGATTCAGCTTCAGTGGCAGGTGAAACCGAGTGAAACTGAGACAGGACTGAGAGCTTGAGTCTGTGTGTGTGCTAATGAAAGGTACGGTGCTGTGTGGGCATGGTGACTGATGGCAGAAACCTGCCTCTTAAATGCTTTCGGGCAAATTACCCCAGATTTTATTTTATTTTATTATTATGAATTTTCTGTGACCTCAAGCTTCGACCAAGCTTATTTGTAAAATTCCATATTTCTAATTTGGGGACTGCTTTAAAGTTTGGAATGATTATTATGTCTGAATTATGTGCTGTTATAGGAAACTAAATCACACTAAGGTTATATGGCCTAATGCAAAGCAAAGGGGTAAAAATGAGCAACTAAACGAGCCACATTGCTCACAACCTCACTGCATGTCTTATGTACATCTTGTTCAATGTTCAAAGCAACATCCGAATGCGAGAGAGCCAAAACATCCCTGTTCATAAAGTTTTCAAGTGGAACTACAATGTTAAACAAAAAGCATTCAAACGAATTTACTAATCTAAAAAATCCTTAGGACTGCTAAACAAAACAGATTTGTTTCTAGCCTTGAAGGCTACATGAGAGGGTTTTAAAATATAAACACTAGCCTTAATGGTTAGTGAATATCTGCTGCTGAGGATGGGACCACATGGACAGCATGGAGATACATAAGAGTACTGAGAAAGGCACTTAGAAAGCATGGAGATGGCTTTGTTCTCGTCTCCATCAGTGAAAAGCTGATAAGTTCAACAAGACAGACTTCATATTAAAACTATAAGGAATTTCCAGGTAACACAATTGCACTACTTGAATATATAGTACAGGTAGTGCAGGGAAGTAATCACACTATTCTGTGTCACCCAGATAAGGTTGTGTTCCTTTTTAAGTCTGGTTCCTCTTACGGTTTCTTCCTCATATCATTCCACTGAGTTTTTCCTTAAAACCATCACCTCTGGCTTCTTCGTTATGGACAAGCTGAATTTAAATATTTCTGTAATGCTATTTTGTGCCAATGTCCATTTTTATGTGCTCAAGAAATAAAATTGAATTGAATTGTCTTGATTTGACTTGACATTTTTGACCTTGTGGAGACATTTGGCAAGTCCTCAAGAAATAAAGATTTTAATATATGTTAATTAACTGTATTAATAATTGTGTGAGTATGTAGAAAAGTTGTGCACATGGTCATATTGGGGAGGTTCTCCCACAGAACAGGTGGCAGCAGTTTAATGTTTTCATGCAGGAATCAATAATGAGGCTTGAATGCCATTTTGGCGAAAGAAGTAGAGTTTTTCTTCCATGCCCTCCATCCCACTCCACTGACACTTTTCTTCTGGTGACCATGAAATTTCTGACAATGGCCATTTCTGGGGATTTTTCCACTTCTGCCATGTTCCTTAGAAATTAGAGTGACAGTGAAATAACCTGTTCAGTGTCTGTGGGTGTGTACTTACGTACAGTAAACTGCATTCACGCTATTCACACTTCAGAAAAAGAGCTAGTCCAAGAGCCTTTTACTGATATGGAAACCTAACAGTGCCTGTACTAGTCCTAGCTAGCGGTAGCAGCGATTAGCTTAGCTTGCAATCTGAATTAGATTTTTTATTATCAGTGATAAGATTCTACAAGATTAATTGATTTCTGTGATTGATGATGTTGTTTGAATTTACTGTCATTTCAGAGTCAGAATTTCAAGGCATGAGAAGTATTATTTATTTATTTATTTTTAGCAAAGTTTGAATATTCTATTTAGTATGTGGTAACTCTTGTTATACTGATCACTAACATGATAATATTCACTGGCACCATCTTATTTTATCCTCCTTCCTCTTTTTTTCTTGCTTGATCCAAACTTGTGACCTGTTTGGTCTGGAAATATAAAAAAAAAAAAACACTCGAGTTATTTGGTGCAACTGAGAAAAAAAAAGAACCCTAGCATGAAAGCAACCTTTGACTGTCTTATGAAATATTGAACAGTGCAACCCCCAAGGCCCATGCAAATATGAAGAAAAAGGCTGTTATCATCAAAATATAACCACAAAACTTGTGTCTGCTTTCATGATGAGTTTTGCTAAAGCTCACACTATAGGCTATTAACACTGCTTGACTAAGCTAGCTGTTCTAAGACTTTGCAGAAACTCTAAAATACTCTCTTTCATGCAGGCCATACATTGTTGTAGCTCATTGTTTCAGAATTCGGAAGATCTCAAGCTATTACTGTCTCACTGTTAATGCTCTCAATTTTTAAAATCTAATGCACAAAAACCATGAATAAACAAACCAGATTTTTTTTGGATGTTATTCTTAGCATTTCCCCCTTAAAAGGTCATTTAGTTTATTTAACTGAAACTGTTTGCTGTAGAAGTCACGTGCTGCGTTTTATTTTCCTGTTTGCTTCCTTCTGGATTATTGTATGGTTTACCATTTAAAGAAACAAATGTTTATTAGCTTAACATTTTTAATAAAGCACCTTTATATGAGCAAGCTGTGTGTGTGAAAAGAGCCAAGTGTAAACTCACACTTAGATTGAAGAGTGTATATACAGTACAGTAAGTTCTCCATGTGCATATTGACTGGAGTAAAAATAAAAAAAGATTCATCACTGTGTCTGAGTTTGAAAGACACTGACCTTCTACATGTGGCTGTTACATAGCACATATATAGCATCGTACAGCACTACAATATAGCATTAAAATATTCATTCATTCATTCATCTTCTACCGCTTATCCGAACTACCTCGGGTCACGGGGAGCCTGTGCCTATCTCAGGCGTCATTGGGCATCAAGGCAGGATACACCCTGGACGGAGTGCCAACCCATCGCAGGGCACACACACACTCTCATTCACTCACACAATCACACACTAGGGACAATTTTCCAGAGATGCCAATCAACCTACCATGCATGTCTTTGGACCGGGGGAGGAAACCGGAGTACCCGGAGGAAACCCCCGAGGCGAACATGCAAACTCCACACACACAAGGTGGAGGCGGGAATCGAACCCCAACCCTGGAAGCGAACGTGCTAACCACTAAGCCACCGTGCCACCCCATTAAAATATTATATTATAATATAGCATACTATATTATATTACAAGATAGCTTATCATTCTAAATAAATAACTGTATCTAGCTGTTAACACTTTTACACAGTTATCCTATATGTTATGCTAGTCTGAGCTACGTGCTGGCTGATAAATGATATTCAAATCAGGTGATTGAACTTGAGATGCTGGAGTTCATATTGGTGCTCCTGGACTGTTTTGGCTGTGTTTACAGGTGCATTATCATCTTGAAAATGGCATCATTGTTCGGAAACAACATTCGGACCCTAGGATGCACCTGATCACTTAGAATTTCCAAATACTTGCTGGCAGTAACATGACCATGTAGGCTAATGATGGGAACAGCAGAATAGCAAGATATATGCAATATATAGTGACAAAAAAGAAATAAACAATAATCACCTCATTTCATATTATCCTTCACAAATAATATTAAACCCTACAATGGGTGTAGTTTTCTAGTTTGTGTCTTTGAAAGCAGGTGCATTCGTTGTGGGTTGCTGGTAATGAAAATGAACCTCCATGTGTGTCCATGTATAAGAAAATGCTCATAAGGGTTAGCCACCCTGTTAGATAACGGCAAATGCAGCATGGGATGCTGCCTGTAATTTGTCTTGACTGCAGCACCTTAATTACACATAATTATAGGGAGCTGCTCCTGGAGACACACAAAGTCTTACCTCTTTACTTCATTAATTTTGGTGGAAAAGGATGAAATGCATTTCAGCTTCATGTGTAAGCAGTGAAATAAAAATATGGAATCATTTAAGTGTTATTGGAGAACATTAATATTATACGTAGTTGCATAGAGACACAATTTTTAGGTTTTTGTCTCTGTACGCAACCGCAATGAAATGAAGCTGTGACTTTTAGTTCAAGCGATTTAACAAAAATATATTGCATTAGCTATTTAGGAATTACAGCCTTTTTTTTTTTTTTTTTTTTTTTTTTACAAAGTCCCTCTATTTTCACTAGCTCAATGCAATTGGGCAAAAGACTAATAAGCCGCTTCAAGGCCAGGTGTGAAATGTTTGCTCATTACTTCATGACAGATTAAGGTGTTAAAAGACCTGGAGTGGCTTCCAAGTTGTGAATTTTCATTCTTTAGCTGTTCATAGGACTCCCAGTATGCAGACCAAAGAGACCAAAGTGTCTACGCAAGGCCAAAAAAAAAAACACTCAAAGAGATCGGAGTAACTTTAGAAATGGACAAATCAGAAGGAATGTACTGGTGAACACAGCAAGAGCAAAAGGCCTGGAAGACCATGGAATATCATCACCATGTCTACAATCAAGAGATGCTTTCATGATATGCATAGAGATTAACTCAAAATACAAAACACTGTTATCAGAAACAGAAAGAATTGAAACCAAGGAGAAGGAAAGGAAGGGCTCATGATCCATAGTGTCAAACATGGCAAAGTGTTATGGCATGTTTGGATGCCAATGAAACTGGGTCAACCGTTGAATATATTGACTTTCTGCTGAGATTTAATCAACTGATAGGACAGCACTCCATAGTACAGATGGATAATGACACAAAACATACCACAAAAGTAACCCAAGAGCTTCTAAAGCCAAGAAGTGTAATGTTCTCGAATGGCTAAGTCAGTCACCTGACCTCAGCCTAGCTGAACACGCCTTTCACACTTCCTGAAGACAAAACCGTAGACAAAAAGACGAAGGCGCTGAAATAAAGACCTGGCAAAACATCTCAAAGAGAGAAAACTCAGTATGTGGTGTTGTCCATGGCTTTTGGTGACATTACAAAAATTGTGTCACCATTTAAATGCTCATAGACCTGACTGTATGTGTAACAGAATGAGATTCCTGCTTCTCTGCATGTTGTACACATCCCAGAAATGTATCCTTTAAAAATAAGATTAAAAATTGGAACAATAAATTCAAAGGCAGTGACAGAAAGATATTAGAAAGATTGCGATGGCAATGAGTGATACGATGATCTGGTGCTGCAGTAAAAAAAACTACACTGCTGGTCAGTTATACAAAAATATCGGTGTAGCACATTGTAGCTCTATCTACTAATCAGAGTTACATTAGCGGATGCCATTTTGTCATTTATATTCATTCATTATCGTTCATCCATTCACTGACCTTGACGAACTGCTTTATTCTGGTCAGGGCTGCAGTGTCTGGAGCCTCTCCTGGGAACACTGGGCATGAATATACTCCATATACTCCAACACCAGTCCTTCCTTCCTTCCTTCATTCCTTCATTCATTCATTTTACAACTTTATCATGTTAAAGGTCAAACCTCTTTGTATGTTAAGACATTGGCTCATTGTAGGGAAGGAATAAATAAGCATTTAACACTTCCATAAAGCGTATAATAATGTTTTTTGACAACTGTAGTGCTACTAGCTGGACATTTCTATAAAAAAAAGCTGCTTTTTATGCTCCTTCTTTTGGCTCAAAGCTCCTGGTTTGTCTTCAGTGACACATGTAAATTTGCTGCCAAGTACATCTCATGTATTGCATTTCTGGCTTGCTTAAATACTGGCACGTCCATGACAGCACCTGTCACAACTGAGACTCCTCACCCAAGTGAAGAGAACTAGGGAGCCCATGACACAAGGCTGATCCTGACACTTAAACAACTCATATTCTTCTCTGCACCATTAATCAAGCACACCTGTTCACAACCACACACTTTCTTTAAATAACCCATACTCCAAACAGGTGTTGTTCCTAAGCTTTGTTTATATTGTCTTGTGTTCTTATCTTATTGAGATCACCTTAATCCAAGCCAGTGTGTGTAGTAATCATCTCTTTAGAAATGCTTTTTGAGGGTCATCCAGGGGCAAAACAATGAAGTGCTTGAATACTGCCCATAAAACAAGGCTTCAGATGTATTCACTCACACTCACTCATTTTCTGCTGCTTATCCAAACTACCTCGGGTCACGGGGAGCCTGTGCCTATCTCAGGCGTCATTGGGCATCAAGGCAGGATACACCCTGGACGGAGTGCCAACTCATCGCAGGGCACACACACACACACACTCTCATTCACTCACGCAATCACACACTACGGACAATTTTCCAGAGATGCCAATCAACCTACCATGCATGCCTTTGGACCGGGGGGAGGAAACCGGAGTACCCGGAGGAAACCCCAGAGGCACGGGGAGAACATGCAAACTCCACACACACAAGGCGGAGGCGGGAATCGAACCCCCAACCCTGGAGGTGTGAGGCAAACGTGCTAACCACTAAGCCACAGTGCCCCCCAGATCTATTCAATTCATTTAATTTCAATTTTATTTGTATAGCGCTTTTAACGATGAATATTGTCTTTAAAGCAGCTTAACAGAACATAACATTTTTATGTAGATTTGTTTGCATTTATCCCTGTTCTTCCCTAATGATCGATCCTGAGGTGACAGCGGCAAGGAAAAACTCCCTGAGATTGTATGAGGAAGAAACCCTGAGAGGAACCAGACTCAAAAAGGAACCTCATCCTCATTTGGGTGACACCAGAGAGTGTGAATATAAATTACTATAAATGCTGAAGAGCGTGATTAGAAATAACGTCTTTTCTACAGTCATATACAGTAAATTGGAGCTGTGTAACCATCTCCTGAGCAACACATAAATTAACTCATCATCTGAGTTCATTATAGTTTCAACCCCAAATCATCAGTGCATATGTAGAATGTCATTTTGTGTAATTATTGTGAGGTTGTTATCCTCAATGTCCTCATGGGGTTTGGCATCTTCTCTTCAAACATCTGAAATCTTCATGAAACGGAGCTCGACTGGAGCTGGTGCATCTCTAGATGCCTTGGGATCCTCACAGGGCTGCCTGTTCTCTTAGAGCTCTGAAATTTTCATGAAGTGGAACACAACTGGAGCTGGAACAATCTCTATATGCCTCAGGATGGATAGATAAAGAGAAGCAAGTGTAGAGGAATTACATTGCTGCTGTTCATCATACAGTGTAAGCAAGCACTAGATGATGAGCATTTAAGCGGATTTACTGGAGCACAAGGGTGTGGGATGCTTTATTTGTATGTCTGGCTAAAGAGCTAAGATTTAATCTACATTTAAAATGGGAGAGTTTGTTTGAGCCCCGAACCCTATCAGGAAGACTAAAGTTTAGGAGCTAAATATGAAAATGCTCTGCTGAATTTAGTAGAATTTGATATTCTGGGAACTACAAGAAGTCTGGAGTTTTGTGATCTTAAAGAGCGTGATGGATTGCAGCACGTTAGAAGACTGGCTAGGTACATCGGAGATAAACCATTTAGTAGCTGAATAGGAGTTAGAATTTTGGATGCTACTTTGAACAATAAACCTGTACATGACTTTGTGGCTCATCAGGCATGTGAGAGGATGTTGGTGGAGAACGGTGTCCATGGCACACTTGAGACACACTCAAGGAACACCAACTTGTGTTGTAAACAGACAATAATCAACTGATCATAGCCCAGCCAGAGAGGTATCAGGATTACTTACTTCAGTGGCTCTCTATATTTCTACTCCACTGCCTGATAACACCAAGATGAATTAGCTAATCTCCCTGCTCACTGGAAAACACTAACGCGGGCATCAGGGATGTGGTCCAGTGGAGAAGAGATCATCCAGTCGTACATGAGAAATGCTTTTTGATGGACAAGCAGGTGTTTGACTTCGTCACCTTCGCATGGCTCTAGATCGGTCTGCAGCTGACTATGAGCTGGACATTTCATACTTTGCAAACAGTGGGTGGAAAAAACCAGTACACATCTCATTACCACTCTTCATTAGACACTCCAGACACAGTTCACCACCTCCTGGAGAGAAGCAGCACTCTGAGCCCATACACACTGAATGCACTGCGGTGTTCGGATTACTGTGGAGAACCTACACACCTACACAGCCCGGCAAGGGAGACACAAAATGGAGAGAGTGTGTTGTTGGTCCTTGTTTTAATAATTCTTTAATTCTACCATGGCCTTTCAATATCCAGACACCCACAACACACCCACTGACCAGAACCTGGCTATATATCTCAAACCTGATCCGAGACCCCGAGTTACAGCTATGCATTTCCACTACAACTAAAGTAAATTCAGTCACTAATGATCTCACTCTGGTCTTTTATTGGATCTTCAATGCTTCTACATGGTCAATCAGTCCATCTAGATCAGGAGTCGGCAACCTTAAACACCCAAAGAGCCATTTGGACCCGTTTCCCACAGAAAAAAAAAAACAGGGAGCCACAAAACCCTTTTGACATCTAAAATGAAGAGAACACTGCATATATCGTTTTTTATCTTTATGGAAAGTATAAAAAAAAAAACTGTAGTGTGTTCATTTATGAAATCAATGACCTGCTACCGAGTAAACGAAATTTTATTTCTGCAGGCAAACAAAAATATTTTGAACAGTTTGAACTTAAGCCTTAACAAAAAAGACACCGGGTTGAAGGTTACTATCAAAAACTCTTCGTATTCATGACCAGGGCTCTCAAGTTTTAAAGACAGGCAAGCGTGACATCTCCAACAACAACCACCCCACCCCACCCCCCCTTTTTTTTGAGCAACAAAAAAATTAAACACGGTTTATTTTAATGTTACAAGAGCACCATAATCTTAGAATTTAGAATTACTTTTTTTTTAAACATTAACAAACTAAAATAAAATAAATTAAATATTTATTTTCCAAATCTACAGGGAACCGCAGCAGAGGGATGAAAGAGCCACTTGCGGCTCCGGAGCCGCGGGTTGCCGACCCCTGGTCTAGGGTTTCACTGAGTTTAAAGCAAAATCAAGCAGGTTTGTCCAGTGTACTGCAGAAAAAATCTGGAATGAATGACCAGTGCAGTGGTGACTATCTATGCATTCGTCTGAAATTAAGATGATATAATAGATGGTTAAATGATTGTAGGATGCATAAAGAATTGTCATTGTAACCAGCGCATTCGATTTAGGAATCGATCCAGTCAGGTCAAGCTCACAGCAAGGTCAACTTTTTTCAATAGCTTCCTTCCAGTTTGAAGTATATTTTATGTGTATGTCTGGCATACACATTAGTAACAAGAAGGACTAGTTTTGGTGGCTGAGGCATCCTTGTTGGCACATTGTTCTCCTTGTTTAAATGTAAATAGTGAATGTAGGCAAAAAGTAAGGCTTCTATTAATTTGCATCAAGAATGTGCTAGAATATTTTACTGAGCTCAGATATGTACTGTGTATATATATATATATATATATATATATATATATATATATATATATATATCGGTTTATTTGGATCTGATCTTGATCTGAGTCCAAAGTGAAAGGTTTGGTAATTGTGTGTTTTAGAAAGTATTTATTGTCCTTATTGTGTCATGCATTTAAATGGAGTTGTTGTAGTTAAACATGGGGTGCAATCATGGTTTGAACCTAAGCTTTAAAGCTGTTATGTCTGAATTTTAACCATTTATTATCCATACACATTCATATGTTGACAGCTGGCATGCTTTTGTATTTTAGCATTCCAAACATACTGTATATTGTATAATATTTCTGTATGTGGAATCATGCAACAAAGCATCATTCTAATCATGGATGGGTTAGCAAATCAAGCTGAACATGAACTTTTCATCGTTTTGGGAATGAGAATATCTGTTAAGTTTTACAAAACAAACTCCACTTATAAGAGACGGTTTAATGTAGTTTATTAAAAGTACTCAACATTTTGTAAATGATTAATTCATGTACAATAAAATACCTGGTGTACATGTTGATTTCAATAATACTCACTCACTCATCTTCTACCGCTTATCCGAACTACCTCGGGTCACGGGGAGCCTGTGCCTATCTCAGGCGTCATCGGACATCAAGGCAGGATACACCCTGGACGGAGTGCCAACCCATCGCAGGGCACACACACACTCTCATTCACTCACGCAATCACACACTAGGGACAATTTTCCAGAGATGCCAATCAACCTACCATGCATGTCTTTGGACCGGGGGAGGAAACCGGAGTACCCGGAGGAAACCCCCGAGGCACGGGGGGAACATGCAAACTCCACACACACAAGGTGGAGGCGGGAATCGAACCCCCAACCCTGGAGGTGTGAGGCGAACGTGCTAACCACTAAGCTAGCCACCGTGCTAGCCACCGTGCCCCTCCTCAATAATAATTGAATTATTTATTTTAAAATAGTCATTTTAACCATGCACATTGCACAAGCAGCTTTACAGGAATATATTAATTCAGCATTTAAATGATACATTTTCATTTTATCCTCAATACCTGAGAGCTTAAAAGGCACCAGAATCAAAAGTCAAGCCATCCTCATCTGGGTGACACCCGGATAGTGATATTAGAAATCATTTCCCGTCTACTAAGAACAGCGTAAAGATATATCAAGAGAGCAAAGCCTTCTGATAGAACTGATGGCGTGATGGGACAATGGTATATTTCACAGTCTAATCTAATCCTGGCATGCAGTGTGCTAGTGGACGCTCATTCTGTGTCTAAGGGCAGTGGTCTGGAGAGAAGGCATATGGCACCATGGACACTTCTCTCTGGCACTGTGCTCTGTCAGCTCCACCTGCCACTGTTTTCCTTCCACAGTCCTCTGGGGTTGAAAGTATGATGCGCAGCAGGGCAGGAGGTTGGAGCTGCTCTGGCATGCATGCATTTCCTTATGCCAGGTGGGTGCACTGTTACCTCTAGCATTTTCTATGCCATTATTATATAGCAGGCATGTTCGTTTGGGCGCGTGTGTGTGTGTGCGTGTGTGTGTGTGTGTGAAAAGGTAGATTCTGGAGACCAGTACCTGCCTGCTGCACTTAGGTAGTAGAATATATTGAGTTCTGTGAGGACTGTGATTTTCTCTCTCAGCACAAATCCAGCTTTGATTTGTTTAGAAAAAATAATCACAAGAAGGAATGAAAGCTGATGTTAGCTGATGGCGGTCAGTAGAACCACTAAACTCAGACCACAGATAATAGGATAATATATACTAAATGTCCTTCACCGTAAGTCTTTCCTCCATAGTTGGATCAAATTGTCAGTTAATGCTCATTGTGTCTAAAGTGTTATATTGATGTTTGCACAAGCGGGTATAAGTGAGAGGCATTCTGCTTATTCAGTCTCCTATTGATGACTTTGTAGTTGGCTGAGCAGACTCATGGATCAAATTCCTCTCGCTGTATCATGGACAGTAAAAAGTGTAATGGAGAGAATAATCAAAAGTTTAGGCACTGTAGCATAGATTAGCTATAGATCGCTCCACATTTTCCCTCTAAGTAGGAAAAATGAGCAGCCTTGAGAGATATTTATGCCACTGGCTTCAATCTACCGGTCTTACAGTATATAGGAGTCTACATTAGGATCTATGGGCACAAAATGGGCACTATTCCTTTTTAAAATGATCCCGTGTTCTTTTTTAAACTCCATTGTCAGTCATTGCTATGATATAGGCTTATTGAAGTAAACACAAATACTGTGCTTCTTTTAAAACCACAAATTGTTAAGCACCAATTCTATGTTTGGGTTTGTGTGTGTCTGTGTTGTTTTTTTGTTGTTGTTTTTTTTACTGTAGTGTGGAAATAAATTGAGAAAACTGAAGCAGAAGAAAGTTCATGGCTGATGTCTTTTCTTCTTGACACGATGTAGACACACACGACTGAGTGCTGCACAACACCAAATGTTCTGTTTTTATAGATCGCTTCTTGATGAGTAACTAATCCTGTACATTGCAATATTAACGCTTGACTGCCAATTTCTCTCTTATTAATTGTGGCAGTAGAAAAGCTGGACATTTTCTCTCATCTGGTGTTATTTAGGCTGTGATTAAATAAAAACACAGAATGGAACAGGGGTGTACTTTCTTTTTCTAATGACGTTCTGTATAGATTGATATACACCTCTATGTTGAGATCTCTGATTAGGTATAAATAAACTATCACAGTTTATGTACAGTATAAACCTAAACCTCTGCCTGGAATCTGGTAAAGCAGTATTATTTTAAGTGAGAGACACTTTATGGCATAAAGTATTTGCACCCCTGACCAAAGCACTCATAACTGGTTCTTCTTCTAACGGCTGCCACATTGGAAGCGTTAAATAGTACAGAATGTCTTTGTATTCAGTAACATTACAGTTTCTCTTCACTATAACTAAGACTAAATCACTGTTCCAGCATGACAATGCCTGTGTGCACAAAGCTCCTGAGCTCCATGAAGACATGGTGTGTTAATGTTGTGTCCTGCACAGAGCTCTGACTCTGAACTGGATTACTGACTGAACCACTATTGTGATCTGATCTCACAGTGTCTGATCTCACTTATGCTCTTGTGGCTAAATGATCACAGCCATGCTCTAACATTTAGTGAAAAACCTTCCCAAAGAAGCGTAGCACATTATAACAGCACAGGAGGAATAAATCTGGAACATCTGAAACACAAGTACATATAGGTATTAAAGGTCAGGGATGCACAAACTTTCGAATGTCAAAAGTCAAATGACATAAGAACCCTAATTGGATGCACATTCAGGATGTGTCTATTTTTGTTGCATCAAAACTGTCTTGTATTGAGACAACACTGGATCATCCCAATCTATCACATCTAATGACACCAATTTTGCGTATCGCTACATCTCTACAATCTCTGTGATTATTTCTTGTCTATTGAAATACTTGAATTGAAATTCAAATATTGCTGCCAGTCAGTAAGGGTTCATTATTGCTTGTGATCTGACCTTGTGTTAGAATAATATTAACATAATAAAAAGACTGATCTGATATGAAGATCTGGAGTATCTGATGCCTTAAGCAACTGTAGACTGTAAGCGACAGTCACACAAGCAGAAAAGTGATATGTACAGTATGTTGTGTGTCATGTGTCACATATGTAGAGGAGAATGAAAACGTAAATGTAACGATGGCGCTTTCGTATGTGTAAAAGTGTGAAAGAATTCGTTTCAGTGAACGCTTAAAATCTTCGTGCTGTATTTCCGTGGAGGAGTAACACAAAGCATGTTGCTCATTATGTGTGTTCAATGTGTTTTCACCCTGTTATTATGCCCTGACAGTAGCACTGTAGTGCTATTTTTCCGTGCCACTTTGGTCCACAATTGCACTTCAGTAATAATTGATATAACGTGTTACAAAACCAATTAAGTATCAGACTCGCCGTTCGAGAGATAAGCTGATGAGCCGAGTCCTGGAACGCGAGCAGAAATGAACGTGTGATTGCGTACAGAAGACAGAATAAACACATTGGTTGTAATTTATGCGATCCAGTGGTAGTGGCATTTCTACCACTAGAATATTAATGTAAAAACGTATTTGTATATTATTACAAAATAAATCCCGGTGCTGAGCTGCTGGTAGACAGGATGAGGAAGGAGAGGAGCTCATTTGATTTGAAAATGTATTCCTCTTAAGCCTACTGCTTTCCTGTTTACTGCCTGAAAAGACAGTCACGAAATAGATGGAATATAAAACACACGTGCACGGGATCTACTGCCTCATCCCCCTGCTGTCTGTGATTACTGAAATAGAGCCAACACGATTCAGCTGGGTTAAAGGAACAGGACAGGAGAATGATTTGGTGTATAAAGTGTAACTCTAGAGAAAAGTTTAGCGTCTCATACCTGAGCTGGGGTGCTGCATGACGGCTTCGGTGGCCACTGCAGCTCTGATCAATGTGCTGTTGTGTTTAGAGCTGACGGAGAAACAACCTGCGCTGAGGAAATCTCCTTCCTGTTGAACAGTGAAGCTGCAATAAGAACTAGTACAAATACAACAATAAGGGAACCTGAGTGATGCTGAAACCAACCGGCTGAATGTAATTAGATGGATTTGCATAATGTGGCGGTTAGTTTTCATTTTTGAAATTTGTCGGTGGGAAAAAACCACAAAAGTCATTCTGCTCCAAAATCTAGTGATGCGTAGATTCAGTGTTACAGGATTAACAAGCGAAATGTGGCTTTGTTGATGTATCTAAAGATAACACTTGTGTACAATCTGTGTATGGAACTCATTTAAAGGTGCTGTGTTTACTCTTCCTGCTGATCACTTGCTGAACTCTGGAGTTAGGGGAGCGTTTGGTTTGGTTTCGACTTGGCATTTGTTCCACACACTCATCCCCCCACACACTCATCCCCCGAGAGGTTTAATCTGATGTCTTTAAATGGTGAGTAGAGAAGACAAAAAAAAGCAATCTTAGCAAGATTACATACATTGAATCTGGTCATAATTTTCTACAAAATATATAAGATTATTAAACCTAATTCTAGGCTTTTGTTAGCAGATATTTTTTGAAATTTAGGCATTCGGCTAAGATAATAATAATAATAATAATAATAATAATAATAATAATAATAATAATAAGTTAACAAAAGTAAATGATAAATCTGTGTGAACTTTTTTATTTATTTTTTGTCATAATACTGGCAATTCCTTTATTTTCGGATCATTCTGAAAACATGAACTAATCCCTGAACCCAAAAGCACAATGATGAGGATAATACAGAGAATAATAATAAGTAGGAGGATTAATATGCCACCAATCATCCAGTGTTCCAGGCATCCAGTGTACATGCACCATTAATCCCAGCTGTGGACAATTTCATCATGTCTGTGCGGATGAGAACGACAGAGAAAAAGTGTGTGTGTGTGTGTGTGTGTGTGTGTGTGTGTGCGTGTGTGTGAGCGTATATGTAGGGGGGTGGGGTGGGGGTCTGTGCCAACATTACGTGGATCACTGCCAGTCCATATGTTAATGGCTTTAGAGAAGAGATTGCAGTAATAAGTGGGAGTAAGTTTCATATGCTGGTTATAAAATTAAAATCTGGTGGCCAGGTTTATGGGATGTTGTGAAAGCATTTCCACACGCTGTTTACCAAGAGTAACACAGTTGTGTATGACTGACCTGTGTCACTGTGTGTGTGAGAAAGAGAGAGAGAGACAGACAGAGAGAGACAGAGAGAGGGTGAGAGAGACAGAGAGAGACAGAGACAGAGAGAGAGAGACAGAGAGAGAGTGAGAGAGAGAGAGAGACAGACAGAGACAGAGAGACAGAGAGACAGAGAGGCAGAGAGAGAGAGACAGAAAGAGACAGAGACAGAGAGAGAGAGAGAGTGAGAGAGAGACAGAGAGAGAGAGAGACAGACAGAGACAGAGAGACAGAGAGGCAGAGAGAGAGAGACAGAAAGAGACAGAGACAGAGAGAGAGAGAGAGTGAGAGAGAGACAGAGAGAGAGAGAGACAGACAGAGACAGAGAGCGAGAGAGAGAGAGTGACAGAGAGAGAGAGAGAGAGAGAGAGAGAGAGAGAGAGAGAGAGAAAGATTTTAACTCATGATTTGGAGATGACTAGTATTTTTTGCTTTCCACTACAAACCTGTTCATATGGTATCAGAAAACTGAAAAAAAAGAAAAGCTTGATCAAAACTGTCAGGAAGCCTTTGTTCCTTACTGTGTGTGACGTGGAGCAGAAACACGGGAAGCTAAAATGGCGAGCATTTCAAGGTTTAGGCTTTAACTGAGTCTCCTTCACCTGCTGTATCTATTGAACACATCATTGAAAAGATGTTTCCTGTAAAGATGTTAGATGACTATTTGAGTGTATGGAGTTTGCATGTTCTCCCTACGTTTCGTGTGTTTCCTCCTCCAGTCCAAGACGGTAGGACTCCAGTAGGCTGATCGGTATGTCTAAATTATCCGTAGTGTGCGATTGGACCTTCTGATAGGTTTACAGCCATTCCATGGTGTCCTCGTGTCCTCCCTTTGACCCTGTGTAGGATAAGTGGTACAGAAGATGGATGGATTGATGTACTGCATAAATAAAAGATAAGATGACAGTAATTCTCTTGTATGTGACTAACGAGGCAATCCTTCTGCGTATTGCTCAGATCGCTGTACTTGCTCACGGCGTGTCTACACTCCACGCGAGTTTACCTTTAATCACCATCACAGATCAGATAGTCTCCCATCGCATTAGATAGAGACGTGGCACAGAATTTGAACAGATACAGTTTGTGAAATACAATTGCGTTTTTTTTTTTTTTTTTTTTTTTTTTTTTAAGATTTCAGATGTACCAGAGCTGCTTTAGGCTAAATGAAGTAAAGTAATGCCTGTTGGCTGAGGTGAGGACATTTCATTTAAACATGAATGAGAGTAGTTAGTACCAAATCAACAGAATCATTCCACATAATGACCCAGCTGCACAACACTCAGTGTTTTTGTGTGTCAACTCTTTGTCAAACAGCTGGTTATTCCCAGTACGCTTCCTAAATGACAGTTTAATCGGCCTAGTGGTAGTCAATGGCATGAAGCTTAAGCTGGTGCTCACGGTGAATGCACATATAGATTTTCATTGCACTCCATGTCTCAGATAATGGCCCAATCAGTGTAGTCGCTTCAATTAGCTGCCTCCCATTTAAAGGTCCACAGCATTGTCTGTTTTGTTTCGTTGGCAAAAGCACCACTAATGGAAATCCTAGTGGAAACCATTAGAAGAAAAGAAAAGAATAAAGGAATAAACACAAGGCACAAAGTATAGTTCCAATATAAATATTAGCACCACGCTCTAACTGGACAAGACGTCAGTAAGCAGTGTTGTGCTCTGGTAATCTGAGTTCTCTGTAGACACAGGAAGAGACCTGGCGAAGATTAGAAATGTTTCAAGCAACCACCTTTTCCAAAGCTTTTCGTTAGACTGAGTAGATTACACCAGATGATTTTAGAGTAAAAAGGTTTTTTCACCAAAGATTTGTGACAGGTCTGTGAACAGTGAAAGGGAACAGCAGCAGTTAGTGAGAGCAGAGTAAATGATGGTAATGAGATGACAGATGAAATGACACAAACACTTCATAAAAAGAGGAGTCGGAACAGGAACCAGGAGATAATTCATTCAGAGATAATGACCACTTCTCTGATACACACAGAGACTACATTTACACAGCACAACTGAAATAATAGAAAAGAGGGAGAGAGAGAGAGAGAGAGAGAGGGAGAGAGAGAGAATAACAATAGTCAACTACAGTGAAGAATAAAAGTGGTAAAATGACTACACAGTACGATGCTGTGAGACTTTCGAAGGAGTGACAAACAGATGATTTAACCGTCTGACAGATACAGACAGGCAGCACTCATCAGCTCTCTCATGGGTCAGTGCAAATCAAAACAGTTATCCTGACCGATCACCACCTTTATCCATTGTGATGAAACATTCTCAATTTGATGCTGACAGGATTGTACAGTATGTGCGCTCGCTAAATGGCAGAACAATTCATCCAACCATTTTCCTTACCGCAAGGTCACAGATAACCTGGAACCTCTCCAGGTGGAAGTCTCCATAGATGGGGTGCACAATTACACATTATAAATAGTTTAGAGATGCCAACCAGCCTGAAGGAAGAAACCCCAAAGCACAGGGAGAGCATGTAATCTCCACATACACACAGAGCGGAGGTGTGACTCAAAGCCCCAAGCACAGAGGTTTTAATCTGTGTTGTGTTGTACATCCTGCTCTGGCTCCAGTTTGACAGCCTCACTAGAAATTTAAGATTCACGATAATCGCATAAATCCATAAATATTTTTTACGTATCCTACTCATGCTGCTGCTCTGTGGAAATTTACCAGTTATGGCAAATGGTTTTGTGGCTGTCACTAAGTACCACCAAATTATGTTGGGAACGTTTTCAGCATGCCAAAGCTGATTCAGAGATTACAAAGTGTTTACAAACCACATCTTTAGCCATGTGAAAGATTCAGGAATAACGTTCTGTGATCTACTTTACCAGCATCAAAACATCAACTGAGTAAATTGTGTTCATCAATTTAGTGGCTCCACAATTTCCCAACTTCTCCACACTGTATGTAATTTGTCACCCTTGTGTAACTGGAAACAGGTGAATGAAATGGAATGACTGTGTTTAATAGAGCGGAGAACTGAAGCATCAGACCACTCGGCTAGGAGAAGGCAGACCTGGAAGTGACAGAAAAGAAAAAAAAAAGATCTTGAGAAAACGTTACAGTTACAATTAGTCACAAGACTCTTTCAAGACACTGCAAGCATTGTTCAGGAAAGGTTTGAGAAACATGACAAAGAGTTCAAGGTGTTGACTTGGCCTTTAACTTCTCGAGATCTCAATCCAATCAAACATCTGTACGATGTGCTGGACGAAAAAAGTGCGATCCATGAAGGTTCCACCTCACAACTTACAGAGCTTTAAGGATGTTGGCCATAAAGTCTTGGTGCCAAGGAAGACCTACTCAATATTAGTGAAAAGTGAAAGTGACGTGACATACGGATAAGTACGTTGACCCATCCAAAGTGCACACACACAACAGTGAACACACACACCGTGAACACACACCCAGAGCAGTGGGCAGCCATTTATCCTGTGGCGCCCGGGGAGCAGTTGGGGGGTTCGGTGCCTTGCTCAAGGGCACCTCAGTCGTGGCCGGCCCGAGACTCGAACCCACAACCTTAGGGTTAGGAGTCAGACTCTCTAACCATTAGGCCACAACTTTTAATATTTTGAAGAATCAGTGAGTACATTAAACACATGAATGACAATGAAACACCATTAAACCAGTAACAAGGCCTGCACCCATGCTACAATATCAGCAGTCAGGTGGAATGAGTGAGATGGTTTAAGCAGTGAAACTGATCCGAATCTCAGGCATTCCAACACTGAAACCTGATCTTCATCCTGCTGAGGAGGATTCAGGAGGTGTTAGATGGTTTCTTGGTGTGCTTTGACACGTACATAGTGCTACTGGTGAACCTTTTCATTCAGTGTCCATACTTACGAACAGCTAGGTTGTTTTTAGGTTTTTAGGATTATAATCCTGATTTGAGATTATTTGCCGTTCCCAATGCAACACGCCTCTGGTTTTCTATTCAAAATGTTTTATTTATTATTTTTCATTGCATTGTGATCGATGACTCAAGGCTCATTTGAACGCTTTTGTATAAGAGATGCGAAGGGTCTCAGGAGCCTTCACTTCACGGTCACATTCCTTTACACTTACCTAATCATTTCCAGCATTAGAAGTATAACCTGAATAAGAACCTGATTTGAAGCTTTATGTGAGTCAGACAGGGAGAAGTTCAGTGAAACCAGACTTGATAAGACATCTTTATGATAGCATTATTAAAGAATGGAGTAGTCTCTGGATCTCCATTGTTGTTTTTTTGATTAAAAGTTGGAGGTCTTGGAAAGATGTATTCTCAGCCTCAGAAGTCATTCCCACATGCCATTGGCTGAATGTCTGATGCATTCAGTGGTTTCGCGAAATTGGAAACACTTCAGGGGTTTTGCAGTCGTCATCCGATTTGCTGGATTGTACAGGATTTTAGGGAGATGTTTGTGCGTCTAGCTGCAAAGCTATTGTGATGCTGTATTTCCCTCAAGAAGGAAGCCTTTGTGTTTACAACTGTGACAATGAGCGATTATGAAGATCAACTAAACGCTGGAATTTCCAAATGATGTGAAGTTCACACTCCTGCTCCCAACAGACTTATTCATTAACTGAATGATCTACAGTTGCACACTGCTCTGTTTTATTAGCGACATTGACTTTACATGTGGAAACTGTGAACCAGACCTTCTGCCATTAGTCTAGACTAGGGATGATGGGACGCTACCATTAAAGACTTAGTCATCCAGGTTTTATCAGCACTTGTCTCAAATTAAGAAGACATACAGTATGAGGACCATGAAGAAAGTGCCTTCAGACATGGATGTGGGGAGAACTGGGAGGAGTCTACACTGGGTTTCACTGTGGACATCCCAATCAGAGTGTGATTGTTCTCAGTGCCCCACAGCATTAGTCTGATTTCAGACACACTTGATTCTATTGGTCCCTGGTGCATCTGCATTCATCTTACATCAGAAAAGCACATGAAGTGCCATGAACATGCCATATATTTATATATATATAATTATTCTGGTGTTATTACGCTCAGCAAGGCTCACCTCTTGTGTCCCACAACGTTCCTCTGCAACACGTTGCTGTGGAAACTATTGATGTCATCATCGGCTAAAACACACGCACTGGTTACTTTACTTCCAGAACATTTGCGGACTCGAGTACGAGTTGTGTTCATTTTCATATGATTTGTGGAACATTACCAGTATTGTGACTGTCTCAGTCATCTCTATGCCATTAGAAACCATGTGTTATACACATATGCTTCAGAAATTTTGTGAAATTCTGCACTGTCCAAAGAGATTCCTAAGAGGAAGTGGTGGCATATGCAGCAACATGGTACTATCGGTTCACTAGCCTAATCTTCATGATTAATGTGGAAGGTGTTCTGCCAAGTCAGCAGAGGAAGTCTGTCAGAACGCATTGTGGATGGCTTCCTTTGCAACAGACTTTCCAGCACAACCTCTTTTAATAACTCATGCTCTTATTGTGAAGCACTACTTTACAAAGTATGTTTGATCTCCAAGATGAGAAGTTACTACAGCAGCCACTGGTCTGTTTTTAATGAGTACATTTTTGGAGCACAGGCTCATGGTGAAACTCAGCCAAGCAACTCCAGGGGCATCCGAACGTTTGCTGAATAAACTGCATTATTGAATGCTCCAATCACTCATTTAAGGCCGGAGTGGGTTCACATCTTTATTCCAGTCCAGCAGGAGAAACACCTGATTTCATATGTTAAATCCATGAGCTTTGGCTTCTGCTTGGTTGGAATGAAAGCTTGTCCCTAAATCGGCCATTTTAGGGTAATGGTGCGTTGAAGTTATATTGGAAAGACTGTATTTACAAGTTGAATACATATGAACCTAATTACAAGTATGGGCTTAATGGGTTTAACATAAATGTGAAAAAGTAAATAAATGCTAACAGACAGACAATTTGATTTCAAATTTAATATTTACTCATCTTAAAAGCAGATTTCAGTTTACAAAAAAAAAAGTCTGTTTTTAATAAAATATGTAACATAAAGCTTATAGCATCTTCATAGACTGAGTTCAACTTTTTTTTATTAGAAATAAAAAAGGAAAGAAAAAAAGCTATATTTTTTGTGGTTAATTTAACACCTCCATCTTGTGCCCCAAATGACTTGAACGCACCTGATGTCGTAATTACGACTTCCCAACCCACGTACACGAACTTTTCAGGAAGATGTGATATTGGACACCTGTGATTTACATTGAGCTGTACATGATGTACACCTAAAAAGAGAAGACAGTGACTGAAACACAGCATGTTGTTTCCCCACATCATTTAAATGCATTTAAATACTGACCTTGTACATATGCAAATAACTAAGAAATGAAAACATGTGACTTTGAATATAAACCATACCAAAACTCATGTGCTGCTATTTCCGTTAAATAACAACCATATGAATATTTGTAAGTTATTTAGACGCAACTCTAAACACTACCTGAAAAGCACAACAAACTTTATGCGGAAAGAGGAAAACCCACGTACCATCAGACAAAACTAATCAACCAGCAACAACACTGAACCGATTGATTGCAGATTGAATTAAATTCCTTTTTTTTTTCCTGTTTGAAACAATTAACTGTGTACAAAGTTTATCTAGATTAAAAGTGTACAAAGACTACAGTACAGCCTACAGCAGTGTAAAGCAGTGTGCCGGTGTCATAACTGAGAGAGGAAAGTAAATGTAATCTGTAGTATAATGTATATGTTGATTAGTGTGATTATGCTGCACAGTCAGAGATTTTATTCTGATTTTATTCTGAAAAGCTTGACCAGATCACTGATAGATCAGCTGGCAGCCATTTTGTTCTCTGACATGTTTAACACCGGATGTTAAACCAGAAATGATCATGACTGGAAGAGATGACTCTGTGTGTATTTACACAGAAATAATAATTACATAGAGGATGATTTATTAAAACTGTCACTGCATGGCCCAACTGCTATCTTACTAATGTCTTTCCTCCAACTTATGGATAAGCCTGATGAGCTATGTGTGACAGATCAGAAGTGAAACTTCTAGAAGATCAGCTGTTTCCCTGTGGAACCCTTTAGTAGTTTTATCTAAAATCCTACAACCGAGGATTGGAAAATGAACCATTTCAGGTCAAATATTTCACTATAACAGGTTTCCCCTTAGTCTTAGGCTTAGTGGTTAGCACGTTCGCCTCACACCTCCAGGGTTGGGGGTTCGATTCCCGCCTCCGCCTTGTGTGTGTGGAGTTTGCATGTTCTCCCCGTGCCTCGGGGGTTTCCTCCGGGTACTCTGGTTTCCTCCCCCGGTCCAAAGACATGCATGGTAGGTTGATTGGCATCTCTGGGAAATTGTCCGTAGTGTGTGATTGTGTGAGTGAATGAGAGTGTGTGTGTGTGCCCTGCGATGGGTTGGCACTCCGTCCAGGGTGTATCCTGCCTTGATGCCCGATGACGCCTGAGATAGGCACAGGTTCCCTGTGACCCGAGGTAGTTCGGATAAGCGGTAGAAAATGAGTGAATGAGTGAGTGAGTGAGTGAGTGAGTGAGTGAGGTTGCCCCTTAAATTTTACCTCAGTTCCTGTCTGAACATGAAATGCCACCAATCTCTCTTGGGCCAGATTAGGTTTCTGAACCAAGCCCAGTCTCATCTATGGATTGTGAGCCGTCTGAGAGGGATCGTGTGTCTGATCAGCCCTGGGTCTGTGAAGCTGCCTGTAACTCAAGCGGGAAGCTGCTCCTGCACAGAGATCATTACATGAGCTAAGAGGAAAAAAAAAAGGTGGAGTTAGAAAAAAGAAATTGGAAATACTCCAACACAGTGTTTAGTGTACACACTAAAGGGGTTATGTCCTTATGGTTATGGCCAACTTTTCACTATGTTTAACTAACAGTTTATAAGGTTTGTGTTATGTTGTGCCACAGTGACCTGTTTGTCTGTCACTACAAGTCTAGAGATCCCATCAATAATATTAACAGTCTGAGATGGGGCCAGAATGTGGCTATTAACCAACGCACTGGTTACTAGCAGCTTTAGTTCTGTTTAATAATCTGCTAATGCATCCTGACCCAAAGCTTTTGTCTCTGCTATGTCTGAGAACCATATCGGATAGTATGTTGTCTGTCTCTTTGAAAATCTTCTAATCTCCTGTAGGTATTTCACATTAGTTTAATTACCTCCTTGTAAAAAGGACTACTGCAACATGACATGCCCGATCTCTGATTCGATCTGCCCAATAGGTAAGTGTTCATCTATCCATTTTTAGTGTTTGCGTATCCTGATGTTAATTAACACTCCTGGGTTTGTGTCTCCCTGGCGGTTGATCTCCATTTGAAAACAGTACGTGACCGCTATAGGGATTCCTGAAATTGTTGCTATACGAACCACATAGCTTTAGTTTTTGAGGGTTGATCACAGTCTGATGTGAAACAGACCACTTTTAAGGGCTTGCGCTGTGTCCTGTACCGTATAACTCACGCCATTCCATCTTTGTTGCGATATCTGAGCCATAACTTTAAAAAAAGCTGTAAGGTTCCAGAGAATTATTTGGTTTGTGATCAGAACCATCAGCAACTGCACAGTTCAGGATTAAAGGTTGTTACTCAATAACACAACAATAGCTTCTTGGTACTGTGGGTATTTGTGCTCACAACCATTCATCCAGAAGCTGAAAGCCGTAACCACCGAGCAACCGTCAAAACCTAACAATGAATAAATAAAGTCTAATGCCTTGATGATTACTGTATGTGACACTGTACAGAATTAACCAGAACAGTACAGAATGTACAGAATGTACAGAAGTGACAGAGGTTACATCTCTGATGTAATAAAAACAAACATTAACTTGGCTCATGGGAGGTAATTCAACCTAATTCGTGTGAGATCTTTAAGATGTTTGTCAACAGCACGGTGCTACTGTATGTCTCAGTGAGAAAGAACATACAAGATTATTAGGAAGTACAGTTAGGAAAAGTCCTTCAGTGAGTTCTGTGGCTAGTTACAGGTTATTCTGAGTAATTAGTACAGCGTGCAGGAGAACATGAGGATGAGTGACTACCGAAATAAATCCAGTACTAGACAATGTCCAGGGCCATTGTATGAAGCTACAACGTTGAACTGTCTCGTAAATATACGCCATAGTCCAGCTGTGATAGAAAAGTAAACCAACCATAACTAATCCGAAGCAGGAAAAAAATAAGTATTAAGTATTTATTGACAAGTAATCAGCAGAGGAAAGCTGCTCCACACCACACACAGTTAGCAGCCAAGTAAAGTGTGAATGAACGAGAGCAAATTTCCTTATCAACCATCACACCGGCAACAAGCATTGAGAGCCAAAATAACTGCTCATCATGAATGCTTAAATGAAAACTCATGAAATTCTGGTCATTTCTAAAAAGAAAAAAAGTCGTTTGTATGGACATCTACACAAGAAATGTGTTTTTTCTAGAACATTCGGAATCTCATATATTATTGTCCTGCTCATGCTGCTGCTGCTGTGTGTGCGCTAAAGACTAGCTAATAGACCGGAAACATTTGTGGAAGTTTAGTCACTAAAAATGCCTTGTTCATCCACAGAGAGATCAGAGGAGAATGAGTAGACTGGTCTGACTGACAAGAAGGATCCAGTAACTCAAATAATCATTCTGTACATCTGTGGTGAGAAGAAATGAGTCCAAAACAATGGGTTTGGGGTTTGAGAGCTACAGAAATGTAGAGGCCATGTTGTGAGTCACGTGTTGTGCAGTGGCAGGTGACACAACAGCAGAATCGATAAGTGCTTGATATTGGGTTTAGTAAAGGAGGAATGTGAGGGATTGGATGATCTCACCGGCTTCCTCTGTGGAGTGTGAGGGTGAGGAGGAAGACTCGGTTGACAGCTGGAATGTTATCTGAGCTCTGGGTTTATGTTGATTAAGTCTGCTCTTTCAGCACAACTTTCACAAAAACTCAACAAAACTAAAACAGACTCTTTATCCATGTTTGTGTGTTGCACAACAAACTACTAACGCACACGCTCTCTTTCTTTTTCTTATTATGGCCATAACTGAAAGCATAAAGAGACAAAAATAAGTTGAGTGATGGTAACGAGACACAGATCATCACACAGAGACCACACCCCCACCGCCACACTCACCAATATCACAGCCAATTATAGTTGATTCATTTAAGGAGACATAATTTTTATTGAATTACAGTTGCAATAGGACTGAACCGGATTCTACGGTGCTCAAATTTTAGATGAAGAGCAATCAACAAAACGCACAATATAATCACAGCAGACAGTGATTAATTCTGAGCTTTTATGGCACGCTAGCAGATTAATAAGCTACCAGCCCGTGCTGACGTGGAAGCCTTTTAATTAGCGCAAAAAGACTTTATTGTGAATGATTTATGGTAAAAGGATCGCACCCTGTTTCCTTTAGCATGCCAATAAATTCCTCTGTAATGGAGTGTATTCTGCTTTAGCCTTCTGAACTAATTTCATTTAGTCAGCCAGCCTGAGCAAGATGAACTCACACCAACACATTAAACTCAGTCTGCTGTGAAAGACTGAGGAAACTGGGGGAAAAAAAAGAAATTAAAGTTGGAATCTTGACAGTTCAGTAGATTTCACCGCTATTATTATTATTATTATTATTATTATTATTATTATTATTATTATTATTGTTGTTGTTGTTGTGGTTGTTGTTGTTATTAACAACAACAACAACCACAACAACAACAACAATAATAATAATAATAATAATAATAATAACAAAAATCATAATAAGAATAAGAATAAGAATAATTACATTTTTGCCAGAATATTTCTGAATACACAAATTTGTTTTCAAAAAAACTCACTCACACACTCACTCACACACTCACTCACACACTCACTCACTCACACACTCACTCACTCACTCACTCACTCACTCACTCATTTATACACACTCACACTCACACACTCACTCATACACATCACACTTACTCACTAACATGAATAGAACATATGCTTTTACCATAAACATTTATAACCAGTTTTTAGACCCTGGTTTAAAAGTAAGCATCCCCTCGTATCACCCCACTGTAGCCACAGGTGTTTTTAGGTGTTTTATCAATAAGATGATGTATAGAGTGAACTCACTTTCTCTCTTGAACTCATACATTAGTGGATGAACACCACCACTAACCAGTCAGTATTTGCCTGTGAGTCTAAGCTGCCTTCAGTAATTGGGACCTTTCCTATTTTCAGACCCCTGGCCTTTATAACACAGATCACATGATCACATTTCTTGGTTAAAGGAACAAAAGATTTGTTTTAGCACAGTGACAGGGCTGTACGGCTCTTGCGCTACATCCCAAATTGCTGTACTAGACCATTTTGTAGTATAAATAGTGGAAACTTCATGGACTCAACACTCGCAGATCTGCTTACACAGAGGAAGAAGAACTTCCAGGCACTGATGGTGTGTGAGGGAACATTTTCAAGATGACCAACGACACTCCGGTAGACAAGACGTCTTTTTTACAGATTTTTTTAGACTTATTCTGACGTATTCTGCATCACATCATTTATCTTCCACTCGGAAACCACTTCAGATTCGGGAAAAACGTTAGCGTTCCATTACAGATGATGCAACACTGCATAGTTTAAGTGTATAGTGCGTAGTATGTCATTTGGGACACAGCTTTTTCTTTCAAGTGGGACAATCTTCTTTCTCAGCCTGTCCATCTGTGCTGTGCCCAGTGATCACTCACACTTTCTGAGTCTGACAAATTATTTTTAAACCATTGCCAAAGGAAACTGGTGGTTATCGGCCTCAGGATGCCTGTCTCTCGTGTCTGCCACTGTGTGAGAAGCTTTTCCGCTGATGTACAGCTACAGCAAACCTCCAGTGAAGAAGGAGCGTGAGATCCTGAGAAAGAGAGCATGTGCATGTGGTACAGCTTCCGGTTTGTGGTGTTGAAGCAACTCATGCTTTCATTCATAAATTTATATCAACAACAACAACAAAAAAAACCAGAAGAAACATTTTGGCTTTTGTATATTTTTTTGTCTGAATAATCTTTTTTGCTTCGAATACTTTGGACGGACTGATACATTGCCGAAAGACGTTAAATACGGCCCTGACAGCTTTAGCACTGACTCGGGGCGAGAGTCAGGCAGGCGACTCACCGGTTTTTGGTCACGTTGCAGTGATTTAAGATCAGACACTGAATTGTGGTAGGAATAAAAGACAAACACAAGTCACATGTTGAGCAAAGCAGTACAAAGTGCTTATTGTTCTGACTTGTTTTTTTCCCCTGCTGCTCTCACACACACAATAATGCATTACACAGTTTAAAAAAACAAAACAAAAAAGCCTATAACTATATATAACAGTGAGAGCTGTGGGCTGCTGTATGTGCAGCAATACCGTTTACTCTAACACAAAGTCCTTAGAGACATGCAATATAGAGCGCTTTATTTTATATCTTAGAGACAAATCTTAGAATTCATCTGTCCCTTATAACCCTGGTTGTGTATTCCACGTCGTATGTGGCAACATAGTGCTTGCATTGTTTTTACTTTTTTTTTTTTTTATCAAGAAAGAGCACAGGGAGGGAAGACCGCTGACGTTCTCTAGCTCTAAAATGGAAGTTTCTGAGCTGATGTGAGTCAGTTTAGCTCTTTTTCACACTGTGTTTAACCCCCTCGCCTTTTAAACAGCTTTTCTAAATAGGGGTTATAATACTCTGCTCTTTATAGCGTTTACAGTGTTAACTTCACATTGCAGTTCCAAACGAACACATAGTTACAAAGTTTGATGAAAAAAGAACAGGTTAAATTGTGACAGAAATGAACTAAAGATCGTCTGGTCAACAGACCTGATTTTTTTTTATGCATCTCCATCCAGCTGCTAATTTCACTGCTTCATTCAACAGCATACTGAGTCATGGACAGCCATGCTGTAAAAAAACATAAATCAGTTATATCTTAGCATCTAGCTGATATGAATGAGTATTTAATATTATTCGGTAGCTCAGTTGTTAAGGTGTTGGACTGCTAATCAGAAGGTCATGAGTTCAAATCCCAGGTCCACCAAGCTGCTACTGCTAGGCCCCTGAGAAAGGCCCTTAACCCTGTATTGCTTGGTTGGTTAAAATGAGATAAAAGATGTCTGCCAAATGCCTTGAAACAATTCAAGATTACAATAAATCAAGTATAAAACTGACTTTTTATTTCATTACAATTTCACAAATTGATGGAAATCTTTCTGGATCAAAAACACTGCAAGTTTCAGCAGGCGTTAAGATGGCTGAAGTGTCTAGAGACTAAGAGCCAGTGTGTAGATAAAGAGATAAGCACTCTATAGTCTCCACACAAAGCTGGAAAGAGTTGACTTTTATACTGATGTGTGTGCAAAGGACAAGCTTGAGACAATAGAAATAATCCTCAAGGCAAAGACAAGGGGAAAAAAACAACAGCAAGAGCAGAAACTGAGTGAAAGGAATAAATCCCGTGTCATTGAAATAGTCTTGCTGTATCAGCAAATAATTTCGCTGAATCGAAGCATTTCTGTTTAATTGCCATCTTATAATATGAAATCAATCTGTGAAAATAACTTTAAATAAATAGAATGATCTAGTATTTCTAGTAATAAACCATATATTAGATTCAAACTATTTCTATTTTATTTTATTTTTTTAATCATTTTCAGCTCAATTTATTGTCAAATAATTTGACTTCCTTTTCCATATAAACACATCAAAAAATAAATGAACAAAAATAAAAAATCCTAAATATGCCAGTAGAACAGACTATTACTGTACATCAAGGATATGAGTAAAAATGACTAGAAATAGATTTAATAAATTTGTCTTTAAATAATATTATTAAAAAATATATACTAATCAACACTTGAACTTGCTATCCCACCATCCCATTCAAGGCCTAACTGTCTGCAAAGGCTGAACGATGTGTGTGTGTGTGTGTGTGTGTGTGTGTGTGTGTGTGTGTTTGTTTGGGGTTTTCATTCATACAGCTTTTCTTCTGATGTCTTTGTGTGTATAGAGAATCGAAGTCGCTCAAACTCTGCTATGACTCCAGAAAGTTTCCCGTCAGTACAAATATGTTTATGCCTCTCATCATTGGTTGGGTGGCAAGCAGGGTGTGGGTGTGTGTGTGTGTGTGTGTTTGTTTGGGGTTTTCATACAGCTTTCCTTCTGATTTCAATGCTACTCCCACAGGAGCTGTATGCCAGTGATCAGGCTAAGAAGAAAAAAAGAGGCCCACAGGAGCAATTAGACTGCATTGTGTAGTCTTTCAGAATGTGACATGAATTTGTATGAACTGTGAATAATACATAAAAAGGAGACAACGTCTACAGAGCTATTACACGTTGCACTTGAACTGGAAAAGGATCAGTGTAGTCTGTGAAGCAGGTGTATAAAAGCAGGAGGCAGCCTACACTTTCTCAGCAGACACTCAGCACCGTGACCCTGAGTCTGGGTGAGCCAGACAAACCCAGACCTCTCTTAGCTCTGTGGCTCTCACGCAACTTCCCACAGGACTGATGAGACCGGAGTCTGTGCAGTTCAGCCATCTACTTCTGCAGAGAAAAACACAGATACTCTGTTATATTTATCTGTTTATTTATTAACAGTGTTGTATGGTATTAAAACCCTGATCACACCCAGTTCTGCTATTTCACCATATTTCCTCTCCTTGTTTAAGATCAATCTCTGTACAGGGTTAGATATAGTGATTATAGGGTGAAGTTTTTGTGAATTGTAGTTAAAATAATAACTACACATTGAAATTTGATGCGATTTCGTTGACAAATATCAAATTTCACTATATACAGTTGTACTGTATTTAAACTGTTATTTAATAATCATTTCCTTTAGAATTTTCTCTCTGAGGAAGATATTTATCGTGCATTTAAATAGAATAGAGGTTTATACAGAAAAGGAAAAAAAAAAACAACAAAAAAACGAAACCTCTTCAAATGTACGTCACCCAGACTGAGGTAGTTCTTATTCTCTTTCGAGCACAAACCCTAAGTGCATTTTTATTTCTATAAAAAAAACAAAAAAAAAAACAGATTTAATTTTGTGTTATTTTGTCAATAGCTCTCATTATTTATTTCTTTATTTTTTTGTATTATGTTAATCTTTGTATAATATGAAACTGTTTGTATTATGTTTCTTATGTCCTGTAAAGCTGCTTTGAGACAATGTCCATTGTTAAATGTGCTATACACAATACATTTGAATTGAATTGAATTTAGTGCTCGAAAAATGCTTTTCTGCTCTTCCATGGTGTTGAGTGGTGAAACTGTGATTTATTCTTCATGAAGGAGCCTGTTAGAGTAAATGTAAATGTAAATATCAGTTAGGATGTGTCTTATTCAGATCTCTTGGGGTGAATCAGTATATGTTGTAGAGGAGTTTCTGGCTCGAGTCACACAGAGACACTGATGATTTCCGGTAACATTCTAATGTCCTCATCAAGTCAGGTTTTATTTATTCTTTTTTAAGCTTAAAAACACGTGTTTCTGCCATGGCTTAAAGCATGGTGCTTTTTTGAAAGGTTGTCAGAAGCAAACAAACCCTATATAGAGCATCAATTAAAGTTCTAAAGTCATCTGTTTCCACCTAACTCTATCCTCAGCATCCTCTACTCTCACCCCAATTACCTTCATGTCCTCTTTCCATGTATCTCCTCTTTGTCCTTCCTCTTGAGCTCTTACCTGGCAGCTCCATCTCCAACATCCTTCTACCAATATAACCATCTCCCTCCTCTGTACATGTCCAAACCATCTCAATCTAGTCTCTCTGTCCTTGTCCCCAAAACAGCCAACCTGAGCCGTCCCTCTGATGTTCCTAATCCTGTTCATCCTCAGCATCAAATAAATTTAAATATATCTAATGGAAAGAATAATTTCAGAGCTACAAAACCAATTACAAGCTACTTATATCTGTAGACAAATATATAGTTGTCTGAGATACAGAAGTCCTAAGAGGTCATGCATTATTATATTTTTTCTTCCTTGAAAAATCTCTGCATAAGAACATGTTCTAGAGGTACAGTAGTAAAAACACAGTAATGCTTCAACATGTATGATCACATGCACTTTTACTTTGATCAGTGACTCATGTGATTGACAACTTCCACGTAAGTGTCCGACACTTAAGAAGGAGGCTGTGATGTTTGCATCTTTATCACTGAAGACAGTACAGTGACTTGCTGAGGTTAATCCAGCCGCTGATTCTGTAAGCACAGGTAAACTAACCGCACATATGTTGTAGGAGCGGCTTTTAGATTTGGAACCACAGAACAATAAATTAATAATAATTAATAAATGCGTGACAAAAGGAATAAAAAACAATTAACAGTATTTATGAAAATAAAGACTTAACGTTTTAATAATAAATTACATGTTAAAATTGTTCGTCTGCCTTTTTTTTTTATGTTGAGAGGCTTCAGAAAATATGACGTCATTTCCAATAAGGGACATAGTGGGCATCATTAATGAGCTGCATGGTATATTTTTTTCCTTCAAGTCAGTACCTTATTTTTAAGCTAAAATGATTTAATATATATCGATCTTGTTAAAATAGTATAGTGGTAGAGGTTAGATATTAGATATAGGCTAATATATGTTGGTGCAGAACGTGATATTCAATATATTGAGGTGCAGCAGATGAGTTTTATGTGAAGGTTTTTTTTTCTGTGAGAGAGAGAGATAGAGAGAGAGAGAGAGAGAGAGAGAGAGAGAGAGAGAGAGAGAGAGAGAGAGAGAGAGAGAGAGTTTGTTTAGCTGCAAGGCTCAAAGCTAAAAAAAGAAGAGCAGAGAGGTGAGCAATAAAATCCCCTAAAATGGATGAGCTAATGGAGGCAGGGAAAGAGAAGAAGGGATAGAGAGATGATTTTCAATAGGCCTCGGAGGAAACACAGTGATTTGGTTAGCAGTGGCATGCACCGTCACTTGGTGAAACCATGCACAGAAAAGGACACAATGTGAGGGTGAGATACAGAGAGAGATAGAGAGAATGAAGAAGATGATGCTGCTGATGATGATTAATGTAGATACATTGGTGGGGTGTAGAATAAGCAGAAGGTGACGAAGGAAAGAGCTGAAATGGAAGTTTAAATAAGATGGAAAGAAGAGGAAGAGCTTTATGAAGTGAGCAAAAGTCAGGGAGATAAAAAGCTCTGTGAGACACTGTTGCACATCTTGAGCTCGTGCGGATGAATTGAAATTCATCTGTGAAAGAACAAAGCACTGGGAGTAGAGCGAGTGGTGAAGAAACGGCATAAAGCTAACATTAAAGAGTATTGTTTACTTTAACACATACGAGCTAAAGCTGATGATAATCCAATACCTCAAATATACTCCAAGAAGCTCTGACAGCCTTCACTGTAGCTCTTGAGAGTGACAATATATCTTTTCTTGTGCACTGAGAAGCAGCGTTACTGAGAGGTGGGTGAGATGTTAGTAAAAGTGGGAGATGGAGAGAAATGGAAAAAATTCTGGACAGCAAAATATTTTAAGTCAAATTCATTACAAAAAAACAAATATCTAATTAACAGGACGAATAGAATACTAATATTTAAAGATTGAAAGTAGTAAAAATGTCTAGAAACAGAAAATAGATTAGTATTTTCTTAGTCATTTAAATAGGTATTCGAGATATTTCCACTTTTTATTCAGTGTAGAATTGGAGTAATTAAGGACAGAGCTGAAATTTAGACCATATCTTCTACTGGATTAGATTCCCTGTAGTTCCTTGTAAGGTCCTAATTCTAATCAAGGCTGCACAAAATGGAAACGTTTAACTGCCTATCAATTTCACGTGCTTTTATTTCCCTTCTCATTATTGTAGCAATCAATGAAGTTTGTCGGCCACATTGATAAGCACAGAACTGTGGCTACCTCCCAAGGAGCTGAAGGTTTCTAAATAAATCATTAATTCCCTAGAGTTCAGGTTGGCTTATGCACGTTTGTCCCGTTCAGAAGGCTCTATGTGGCTTAAGTACACTGACCTTCAGTCTCCTGTTAAAGTCAGACTAGGCTTTGACGCTAGAGCGATGCTTCTGGAGGGCGACTGATCCTCATGAATCTGCTGCTTATTTGTGAGCTGGTTTGATGTCAAGATATCAAAAGTTTTAGTGGAGATACTGCAACAAATGCGATATTAGAGAACATCCAGGGAATTGTCATACGATCAATAACCCCCTACGGTGTTTGTACACTAAAGAGATGAGAGTAAGTGATTATCTGACTGAAATTTTGATCTGACAGGAATTTTACTTAGGAATCAGATTGAAATTCTAGCCACAGCTAAAATGTTATCCACATATTATTATGGATTAGCACTAAAAGACAGAGTGTGCTTTTAGCTAACACTAACTAACACTTTCAGAGATGTTATTCTAGAACATTCTTTTGGCTTGGTTTTTCTGTCAGTAGTTAAATGATGCTAAGAGGCAGTCTAGTCAGCAGTCACTGGACATATCAATACAAATATTGTACACATAAAATCTCTTATATTGTGTTGACAGTAGAGAGAAACTGGAGACAAGTTGTGTGATAATTACAGCTTTAGCTTAACATGACTAACTGAAAGCTGAGCTGCTGCGCTCATATGTTTAGCTGAACAAATTTAAACTACGTGCTATAAAATGTCCATTATAATCAAATCCTGAATAAAAGAGACCTAGCTTTTTAGAATTAGCTAGCTAGTTCCTTAATGGAGATTTTAGGTAGGCTATGATTGTTAAAACAATATAAAGGCATGTTATCTAAAAAGAAAGCTAAACCTGTTAATTTCATAGTTGGCAAAACAACCTGAACTGATACAATAAATAACTTCTGAGATAGCTAAGCTGAAATAGGTGCTTTATAGACCCATTATCCTTCTTGACTGCCTGTAACCACAACTGTCTTCTGTTTTGGCTTGGGAAAGTGTTAGATTTGACAGCATGTGGTCAAAAACAAGAGTGTTTGAACTCATTTACAATTCTGACAGCCGACATTTCAGAAAATAAATCGTAGCCCTGGTTTAAAAGATTGTGTTTCTGCAGCTGTAACGTGTGTCTGATGTTGTCAGAGTGACGTGTCTCACTCAGGGATCTATATTTATTATCCTGTTAGGAATGCAATGTTCTCTGAAAAGCAAGAGATAGAGATCACCCTTTTTTTTGTGTAACATTCCTCAGCAAAATGGTGACCGTGCATGCAAACGAGGCCTTTGCTTTATTGTAGGTTGCTGACATTATCTCTTAATATTCTCCACATGCTGCACACTGTTATGATACACACACGGTGTTCTCCCAAGGGAGAGCCTAATTATATATGAGGACGCTGTGGCCTGAGTTCCCACAGCCGTGTTTATGACCGTGGACGTCATTAATGTGCCATCTGTTGCTCGTTAAAATGTTCTGTGTGTATACTCACATGTATATGTACTGTGAGGGCTGAGTGGACGTAAAGATGCCTTTAAACACAATCCTTAATAATGTCCAAAAGCAAACACTTTCCAGTCAACACTTGTGGTTTGTAATGACATATGCCTTCAACACTCACACATTGTGCTGTAAATACTGTATGTAAAATGAATACATAGAATGAAGAAGAAACATCCTCTGGAAGGTCTGAACTTTGAGAGAGGTTGCTCAGCATGCTTACAGTGTTAAATACTGTAAGTTGTGTGTTGTCTTTGTAAAAATGATAAAGCATTTAACAATGGTGCATGATTTCTGTGCTGTCTGTGCTGGAGGTTGCTAAGAAGTTTCTAGGTAGTTACTATGATATTCCAGGTGGATGCCAGAGTGCTGCTACCTGGGTGCTGTGTATTCCAGGTGGTTGCTAGGATATTGCTGGGTGGTTGCTGTGAAATTCCAGGTGGTTGTTAGGGCTATGCTGAGTGGGTGCTGTGATATTCAAGGTGGTTGTTATACTATCCCAGTTGTTTGCTAGGGTGTTGCTAGGTGGGTGCTGTGATATTACTGGTGGTTGCTAGGATGTTGCTAGGTGGGTGCTGTGATATCCCTGGTGGTTGCTAGGGTGTTGCTAGGCGGGTGCTGTGATATCCCTGGTGATTGCTTGGGTGTTGCTAGGCGGGTGCTGTGTTATTCAACATAGTTTCTGAGTGATCCCTGTTGGTTGCTATGGTGCTGCTATGTGGGTGCTGTGGTGTTGCTAAGTAACTGCTATGCAAGGTTGTTTTTAAGAGATTTCTATGTGATCCCAGGATGGTTGCTAGGTTGTAGCTGAGTGGTTGCTAAGGAATCTCACCTAAAGGCTTGTGTGGTAATTGGTCAACTTCATAGTCCAGTTGGTTGCTAGTAGGTGGAGCAATGCAGGTTTAAATGTCGTCAGTATGACCAAGAAGATAAAGAGGCTCACATTGTGTGTGAGAAGGAAACATCCATAAAATCTTTCTAAAAAAAAACAACAAAAAAAACAAGCATACTTTTTGTGTATAATACATACAATTGTGTGATCATGGAGAAAAGAAAAAAATGACGAGGACATCAAAGATCTTAATGAATTAAAAGTGACATTTATTCCATTGGAGTTAAATTTGTAATTCTGCTTTCTGTAATTTCTTACATATGTTAGATCTGTCAAGGCAAAATTCATGGTTGAGGATTTAAATCTCATCTCTGCTCTGTGCATGTGAGGTTTCTTTTTTTTTTGTTGTTTGTGGTTTCCTCCCTAATCTAAAGATGTTTTATTCGTTTATAATTTGACTGGCACCGACTAATTGTCTATAGTGAATAGGTGCATGAGTGTGTGTTTGTAATTGTGCCCTGTGATGGGTTGGCACCCTGATCAGGTTGTCCCCAGGCTTGTGCCAAGCGTCCTCTAGACTCCAGTCTCCCCTTTACGTGCAGGATAAGCGGAGGGATTTGAAAAGTAATAAGGGATTCCAAAGTTGCTCAGTGTTCATTGCACCTTGTTGTCATTCCTGTGTTAGGCAGCAGTGCTGGGAGGGAAGGTGAGATGTTTAGCTGTCAGCTGCTTCTCACACTGAATAGAGAATGGAGGCATTCAGGTGGGAACAGAACGACCTGTGATTCTTTCCAATTCTCAGGTCACCAAGGACATTGTGAAAATGCGAGGGAGGAAAGCTGCTGATGCTGATGTAAGAAGCATACAAATCATCTAAGTTTGTTCAACTGCTTAGTGCAAAACTCTTATGAAACAAACTACTGCTGAGAATTGGCCATTTGACCTGTACAAAGGATCTGCACCATACAGAATGATGATGAGACTGTTCATTTTATTATGTAGTGGAGATGTAGAACACACTGGGATGCACACTGGGATGCAGGAAGGTGCTTTACAGTGGGGGTGCTTGCATTTTAAGCAGCAATGATTATGTGAATTTACTGTCAGGACTCGTGCTCTTGTTTATTTTCCCTGTCACGTGTCTGCCCCGCCCTTGTTTACTCCTCCCCGTCTCTGCACACCTGTTCCTCATGTGTTCATTGTCCTGTCTATTTAATCGTGCTGCGTTGCCTATGGCAGCACGGAATCCTTGTCTTCTGATGTCGTTTTTTTCTGGTCTGGTATTGTCTGCATCTTTGTTTCATGTTTTTAGTTAATAAATCCTGTTTTATTTTACGCTATCCTGCAGTTGGGTCTGTTTTATTATGAATTAGAGTTTAATACTAATGAGAAATCCTTCTAATACATTATCTTCCGTATAGCAGCTTATTCACGAGGAAGTAGAGAATCGAATTTTCGGAGGTTGTCTCCAGTGTCAAAACTTTGTGACAGTCAAGAAAGTTTCTTACCATTGACATTCTCACTTAGGTTATAGCAGCTATAATCTGTCATTCCCTCACCAGCCTCTCTGTTTAACTTAATGACACAAAAAAAGCCACAGAGTCACTCAGACACAGTCACTAACTGTGAATGGCAGTATGAATGTTGTGATTGCTTCATGCTGCTGGCTTCTCAACACTACATGCAATGTGGGTGAGAGACAGTACAGAGAGTATCAAGAGTTGACAGCTGGGGGAGGAAATGAAATATGATAGTTTTCATACCAGTTCCATAAAATATTCCATGAAATTTGCCTCTGTTTCCTCACATGTACCTAATTGCACATAAACAACATTATTGTTCCTCGCTTTATCATCCACACAGCTGTAAAAAAAAAAATCCTTGCGTTGTGCTGCTGCTCACACCCAGGTCCTGTTCTGCATTTAAATCACCCTGGGCAACCGAGCTGCACGCAAGCAGTGCAATGCAATTCAAGGGTTAAACTCCAAGCAGTTTAATCAACATTGGATAACATTCACTATATATTCAGGCTCTCACAGCCTATTGTAAAGAAATATAAAGCACACTGATAAAACAAATGTACAGTATGCAGTTAAAAAGTCATGGAATTCCTTTGCAGAAGTAATCTGTCATCTTCTAGTTAACAAAAGAAGCCACTTCAGTTCTCGTCACACAGGCTGAAAGAAGCATTAAGGGAGTAATCTGGAATAAAAAACAGACACGAGTTTCAATTGCCTATTGTGAGCATTGTCAATAAGCAAGAGGTTTCAGATAAAAAGGCATTTAAGGTGTTTATCTGAGCTACTTGCAAGAATTCCGATGCTGAGTCACTTAATGATGTTGGGAAAATTAGGAGTTATTTCTCTACCTTGTGTCGTCCTGTACGCTACATGAAACATCTTCTTGATGCCAAAAAACAACCATCTAATCATATAAGGTTCAGCATTAGTGCATGTGAAGATGAATTCAATCCATTTTTTATTTGATTTGTTTATACAGTGCTTTAAACAATAGACAACATAGAGATAAATAGAAACTAAATGACATTATTTATGTAAACGTAAAAATAATGTAATTTCTACAACAGTTTATAGTCAAGTGGTATTGTGTGACCAAGAGGAATTAACAGGTCAATGTCATTTATGAGTTCACTAAAGACTAATTCCTTCCTGCCGAGGTCTTCTAATGTACATTGATGAAGATCTGAGTATAAAGCTGACGTGCAATGACAGTTCAAAGACGGTGTGATAGTCTCCAAGTGGTTCTATCCACAGCAGTTCCATGGATCACGGGCTGTCCACACAGATCTATCCCAGCGGAGTGCTCCACCTAATACTCATAAAAACCTGTGTAATAAAAACAGTATGGGTTTTAAACTTTATTTATATTCATGCTTTCTCTATTTTCTTTCTCACAATTAAACACAAGATTTTCTTCATGAGTTGCATGAAAAGCAGCATGAATAAATATAATATCAGATTTACAACATTTGATTTAATACTGTAGCATTAATCAGACAAGATTAAATGTACATTTAGACTTCTCTACTCTATGTTTTCTCTAGCGCTCCAATCTACACTACACTACACTACTCTACACTACACTACACTACACTACATTACACTACATTACACTACACTACTCTACACTACACTATACTACACTACACTACACTACTCTACACTACTCTACACTACACTATACTACACTACTCTACACTACACTACACTACATTACACTACTCTACACTACACTACACTACACTACACTACACTACACTACTCTACACTACACTATACTACACTACACTACTCTACACTACTCTACACTACACTACACTATACTACACTACTCTACACTACACTACACTACATTACACTACTCTACACTACACTACACTACATTACACTGCTCTACACTACACTACTCTACACTACACTATACTACACTACACTACTCTACACTACACTACACTACACTATACTACACTACTCTACACTACACTACACTACATTACACTACTCTACACTACACTACACTACACTACACTACTCTACACTACACTACACTACACTACACTACATTACACTACTCTACACTACGCTACACTACTCTACACTACTCTACACTACACTACACTACACTATACTACACTACTCTACACTACACTACACTACTCTACACTACACTACACTACACTACTCTACACTACACTATACTACACTACACTACACTACTCTACACTACACTACACTAAACTACTCTACACTACACTATACTACACTACACTACACTACACTACTCTACACTACACTACACTAAACTACTCTACACTACACTACACTACACTACACTACTCTACACTACACTATACTACACTACTCTACACTACACTACACTACACTACACTACTCTACACTACACTATACTACACTACACTACACTACTCTACACTACACTACACTAAACTACTCTACACTACACTACATTACACTACTCTACACTACACTACATTACACTACTCTACACTACACTACACTACTCTACACTACACTACACTACACTACACTATACTACACTACACTACTCTACACTACACTAAACTACTCTACACTACACTATACTACACTTCACTACACTACACTACACTACACTACTCTACACTACACTATACTACACTACTCTACACTACACTACACTACACTACTCTACACTACACTATACTACACTACACTACTCTACACTACACTACACTAAACTACTCTACACTACACTACACTACACTACATTACACTACTCTACACTACACTACACTACACTACACTACTCTACACTACACTACTCTACACTACACTACTCTACACTACACTACACTACTCTACACTACACTACACTACACTACACTACACTACACTACTCTACACTACACTACACTACTCTACACTACACTACACTACACTACTCTACACTACACTACACTAAACTACTCTACACTACACTACACTACATTACACTACTCTACACTACACTACACTACACTACACTACACTACTCTACACTACACTACTCTACACTACACTACTCTACACTACACTACACTACACTACTCTACACTACACTATACTACACTACACTACACTACACTACTCTACACTACACTATACTACACTACACTACACTACTCTACACTACACTACACTAAACTACTCTACACTACACTACACTACACTACTCTACACTACACTACACTACACTACTCTACACTACACTACACTACTCTACACTACACTATACTACACTACACTACTCTACACTACTCTACACTACACTATACTACACTACTCTACACTACACTACACTACATTACACTACTCTACACTACACTACACTACATTACACTACTCTACACTACACTACTCTACACTACACTATACTACACTACACTACTCTACACTACTCTACACTACACTACACTATACTACACTACTCTACACTACACTACACTACATTACACTACTCTACACTACACTACACTACACTACACTACTCTACACTACACTACACTACACTACACTACATTACACTACTCTACACTACACTACACTACTCTACACTACTCTACACTACACTACACTACACTATACTACACTACTCTACACTACACTACACTACTCTACACTACACTATACTACACTACTCTACACTACACTACACTACTCTACACTACACTATACTACACTACACTACACTACTCTACACTACACTACACTAAACTACTCTACACTACACTATACTACACTACACTACACTACTCTACACTACACTACACTAAACTACTCTACACTACACTACACTACACTACACTACACTACTCTACACTACACTATACTACACTACTCTACACTACACTACACTACACTACACTACTCTACACTACACTACACTACACTACACTACACTACTCTACACTACACTACACTAAACTACTCTACACTACACTACATTACACTACTCTACACTACACTACACTACTCTACACTACACTACACTACACTACACTACACTATACTACACTACACTACTCTACACTACACTAAACTACTCTACACTACACTATACTACACTACACTACACTACACTACTCTACACTACACTAAACTACTCTACACTACACTACACTACACTACTCTACACTACACTATACTACACTACTCTACACTACACTACACTACACTACTCTACACTACACTACACTAAACTACTCTACACTACACTACACTACACTACATTACACTACTCTACACTACACTACTCTACACTACACTACACTACACTACTCTACACTACACTATACTACACTACACTACACTACTCTACACTACACTACACTACTCTACACTACACTACACTACTCTACACTACACTACACTAAACTACTCTACACTACACTACACTACATTACACTACTCTACACTACACTACACTACACTACACTACACTACACTACTCTACACTACACTACTCTACACTACACTACTCTACACTACACTACACTACACTACTCTACACTACACTATACTACACTACACTACACTACACTACTCTACACTACACTATACTACACTACACTACACTACTCTACACTACACTACACTAAACTACTCTACACTACACTACACTACACTACTCTACACTACACTAAACTACTCTACACTACACTACACTACACTACATTACACTACTCTACACTACACTACACTACACTACACTACACTACTCTACACTACACTACTCTACACTACACTACTCTACACTACTCTACACTACACTACACTACACTACACTACACTACACTACTCTACACTACACTACACTACACTACACTACTCTACACTACACTACTCTACACTACACTACTCTACACTACACTACACTACACTACTCTACACTACACTACACTACACTACTCTACACTACACTACACTACACTACACTACACTACACTACTCTACACTACACTACACTACACTACTCTACACTACACTATACTACACTACACTACACTACTCTACACTACACTACACTACACTAAACTACTCTACACTACACTACATTACACTACTCTACACTACACTACACTACTCTACACTACACTACACTACTCTACACTACACTACACTACACTACACTACACTACACTACTCTACAATACACTATACTACACTACTCTACACTACACTATACTACTCTACACTACACTATACTACTCTACACTACTCTACACTACTCTACACTACACTACTCTACACTACACTACATTACACTACACTACTCTACACTACTCTACACTACACTATACTACTCTACACTACACTACTCTACACTACTCTACACTACACTACACTACTCTACACTACACTACACTACTCTACACTACACTACACTACACTACGCTACACTACACTACACTACACTACACTACTCTACACTACTCTACACTACTCTACACTACACTACTCTACACTACACTACTCTACACTACACTACACTACACTACGCTACACTACGCTACACTACGCTACTCTACACTACACTACTCTACACTACACTACTCTACACTACTCTACACTACACTATACTACTCTACACTACACTACACTACTCTACACTACACTACACTACACTACTCTACACTACACTACACTACTCTACACTACACTACTCTACACTACACTACACTACTCTACACTACTCTACACTACTCTACACTACACTACTCTACACTACACTACACTACACTACTCTACACTACACTACACTACACTACTCTACACTACACTACACTACACTACACTACACTACTCTACACTATACTACACTACTCTACACTATTCTACACTACACTATTCTACACTACACTACTCTACACTACTCTACACTACACTACACTACATTACACTACACTACTCTACACTACACTATACTACTCTACACTACACTACACTACTCTACACTACACTACACTACACTACACTACTCTACACTACTCTACACTACACTACACTACTCTACACTACACTACACTACACTACACTACGCTACTCTACACTACACTACTCTACACTACACTACACTACTCTACACTACTCTACACTACTCTACACTACACTATACTACTCTACACTACTCTACACTACACTACACTACTCTACACTACTCTACACTACACTACTCTACACTACACTACTCTACACTACACTACACTACTCTACACTACACTACTCTATTCTACACTACACTACTCTACACTACACTACACTACTCTACACTACACTACACTACACTACTCTACACTACTCTACACTACACTACACTACTCTACACTACTCTACACTACACTACTCTACACTACACTACTCTACACTACTCTACACTACACTACTCTACACTACACTACACTACTCTACACTACACTACTCTACACTACTCTACACTACACTACTCTACACTACTCTACACTACACTACTCTACACTACACTACACTACTCTACACTACACTACTCTACACTACACTATACTACACTACACTACACTATACTACACTACTCTACACTATTCTACACTACACTATTCTACACTACACTACACTATACTACACTACACTATTCTACACTACACTACTGTGCACTACACTACACTATACTACACTACTCTACACTACACAACACTATACTACACTACTCTACACTACACTATTCTACACTACACTATACTATACTACACTACACTACACTATTCTACACTACACTACACTACACTATTCTACACTACACTACTGTGCACTACACTACACTACACTACTCAACACTACACTACACAACACTATACTACACTACACTATACTACACTACTCTACACTACACTATTCTACACTACACTATACTACATTACACTATACTACACTACACTATTCTACACTACACTACACCACACTACACTATACTACACTATACTACACCACACTATTCTACACTACACTATACTACACTACACTACTCTACACTACACTACTGTGCACTACACTACACTACACTACACTATTCTACACTACACTATACTACACTACACTACACTACTGTGCACTACACTACACTACACTATTCTACACTACACTACACTACACTACACTATTCTACACTACACTACACTACACTACTGTGCACTACACTACACTATTCTACACTACACTATACTACACTACTCTACACTACACTACACTACACTACACTACTGTGCACTACACTACACTACACTAGTCTACACTACATTATACTACTCTACACTACACTATACTACACTACACTATTCTACACTACACTATACTACACTACACTATACTACACTACACTACACTACTGTGCACTACACTACACTACACTACAATAGTCTACACTACATTATACTACTCTACACTACACTTTACTGCACTATACTGTACATCATTACGCTTATGGCTTATGTTGGTCTTTTTGTCTAAAGTAAATGTGACAGTAGTATGGAATATGAGAAAATGCTGACAAAACTATCAAGGAAGCCAAAAATCTCTCTGGAGTTTTCCTTCCTTATCATATATCCTTATAGTTAGTGGTTATTTTATGCCAGAGGAAATTCAGAACTTCAAAGAGCAGGCACTACCTCTGATCAAATGAAGCTTTTCTCTGAGAATATCCGAGTTTCACAGTTCATGCCAATGTTCTGTCTCAGTAGTTAGCTAAAAAGGAAATACAACATTCAACACTGCATGCAATTTCATTATAAATAACTAACAAAAAATATGAATATCAACCAAAATCATCAAAGCATGCAAAATCTGGAAAGAATTGCTGAAAAAAAAAAGCTTGACAACAGAGATTAAGGGAACAATTAGTTTTCCAAATGTCATCAGGAAACCGGTCATTTCCCCCTCAATGAGGCAGATCTTTTCTGTCATGCAGCATCATCTGTCAAATGATTTGCTGTATAATTGCAGTACAGCACATCACTGTCTTCAGTGGGTTCAGGGATAACAGGCCAGTCCATGATGTATATTAAGTTCATCAAATGAATAGACTTAGCAGACTTGTTGAATGAAGACAGGCTAATTTCACTTTTACTTTTGTGGCTTTTCTTACATTCAGTTTCTACAACTTTGTTTAGGGAAATTAAGTGTGAGATTAAAAAGATTAAAAGTGGGATTAACTTAGAGCTTTTGGAAATAAAACTCACCAATTTCATCTCAAACTATCCATTAATTCACACCCTTGGGGTAATTATTTCAATTAGGACAATTTTCTTTCCCTTATTGTCTAAACTTCTGGGATATTAAAGGACTCTATAGTCACTAGATGCCTATTTATGTTGCTTGTGTGAAATTCTATTATTAAACAAAACTTATTATTAAATCAGTACTTTCAATTAAATAACAGACTAAAATGATGTAAAACCACCATTATGCTTCCCACCTATAGTTGTCAGTACATTTCTAATAGGAATAAGAGTACATTTGAACTGAAAACAGTTTGACCCGCTGTTTCCTCTTACAGTGCTGCATTGACAGCAACATGTGAAAAGTCTGAATAGCTCAGTAATTAGTGTGTATAAACAGCAGGATAATTAAACCATTTACTTTGAGCTATAGGGAGGATTGTACACTAATTAAAATTGAAAATTAGCCCTTTATTATCTTGTACTTAACAATTATAGGTTTCAACATCTGCTGTAATAAAAAAAATAGGACCTAAGAGAAAAAAACATTTTTGTGCACAGTAGTCTGTCGAGTTTACACAGAATGCTATAAGAAAACATCCATCGAGCTGATGTTCTGTGGATGAAAAAGGCCTTATTGATGGGTGAGGTCAGAGGAGAATAGCCAGAGTGGTCTCAAATAGTCACACTTTACAAGCAGGGAACTTTTTGGAAGTTTGTAAAAACGTTTTCCAAATTTTCAAGTCATTTTCAAGTGGATTTTCATTGTCATATAGGGCTGTACACATTAAAATGAAAAGATGTTTCTCCAGGACTGTGATTCAACCCAGTACAGTACGCAAGACTACATGAAGTGAGAGATGAGTACAAGACAGAGGTGTGTCAGGTGTTCAGAGGTGAGTGTTGGGTGCTTAGTGGTGTGGTAGGTGTTCAGTGGTAAGTGTTAGGTGTTCAGAGGTGAGTGTTAGATGATTAGAGGTGTGTGTTAGGTGTTCAGAGGTGCATGTTCTCAGATGCTCCTGTACCTTCTGCCAGATATCAGGAGGGTATGAGAAGAGTCCATGAGAGAGATGAGGGATCCTCCACAGTACTTGTGTCTGGAGTCTTTCCCCACTAACCCTCACATTTCTGTTCTTGGATGAAAGGAGAGGAACCTGACATGAACTTCTTCTGTTGTAGCTCATCTTTCTCACCATTCAGTGTGTTATGCTGTATGGAATGCTTTTCTGCTCATCATGGTTGTAAAGTGTTCTTAATTGTGTTACTGTCGCACTACAGAACTGCTGTTGACTGGATACTCAATACAATGATGTGTGAACTAGAGAACATCTGAGCCTGTTGTCTGATGTTTGCTGTGATTTTAACTGAAGCTCTTGACCTGTACCCACATGATGCTATGCAAAAAAATAATGTATGTAGAGTGAAGATTTCAATTAGTTTTAATTAGTTTCATTGCTAAGTTATGGGGGGCACGGTGGCTTAGTGGTTAGCACATTTGCCTCACACCTCCAGGGTTGGGGGTTCGATTCCTGCCTCCGCCTTGTGTGTGTGGAGTTTGCATGTTCTCCCCGTGCCTCGGGGGTTTCCTCCGGGTACTCCGGTTTCCTCCCCCGGTCTAAAGACATGCATGGTAGGTTGATTGGCATCTCTGGAAAATTGTCCCTAATAATTTTACCACAAAATTAATTGTGGTGTTAAGAATAATCAGTCTCCAATTAAGATTAAGGAGTTGCAGTCTCCTCCAATGTTATCTGTGTGCAAAAAAAAAAAAAAAGCATGGATGTTAACTAGAAAGTGATATTAATTAATTATAAATAAACATTTATAATTCCCAAAACATACACATCAGCACGATACACCATACCATTCTTTGTTTTTCTGTTGTTGTGAAGCTGTAATTATATACTGTAGGTTCAAAAGTTATCAGGGACGAATATGGATTATAAAACATCCTGTATGGCAGCACATGCTTGTGAAGGTCTGTAAACACAATCTATATTTGCTGCATTTCCTGTAAATCTCCTGGTTACTGCTACAGTTAAAAAGATTTATAAGAACACATTAGACAGATCGGACCTCGCAACAGCAGCATGTTAATTCATACCTGGTGATCATGTATTCGTGTGGATGTGATGGTTCAGTGGTTAAGATTAAATAAATTTTAAGTGGTTAAATAAAATTTGAATTTGATATTCACTCAAACGGCTTGTTTGGTCAGTAAAATGGTAAACGTGAACTTTATTTCCCATCAAACCCCAGCAGATCATATGACCCGAACACATGCCTTCCTATTTGACTCTAAGTTTTGAGTTTTTTCCTCTTTATCGTCTTGCTTTTCATTCCCTCTTTTCTCACTCCATTTATTTTTAGTTTTTTATTTTGTTTTCCTTTTTTGTTTGTTTCACATTCTGCACCTTTTTTTCTTTCAGTTTTCCTCCTTCAGGAAACAGACACTCAGTAAACTATCTAGTGTGATTTTCTTTCGACTGACTGCAGTTTTCCATACATTTGGAAAACTGACAGTGTCATAAACGTCTTCTATAATGTGCTGGATTTATTTATTACATTGATGTTTTATGACAATGGTTGCCAGATCTGTGGGGAATATATATATATATATATATATATATATATATATATATATATATATATATATATATATATATATATATATATATGTCTTAATATATTCCTTACACCAAGATCCTACAATGAGCTCATAGTTTTGCAGCAGCACTGTCTCTTCAACAAGAGGTGGAATTTCACAGTGAGCTGCACTTGCCATTTCTCTACACTTTTCCACTTTTTTTTATATGAACAATGCATATGTATGATGTGGAGGAGTGCACATTGCCTGTCCTTACACCTGAGTTATAGACAAGGGTTTTTTTTGCACACAATGGGGGAAAAAAGAACTCAACTGTCATTTATGTCCTTTTCCAATTTTTTTTGTGTTCTCATGGAGGTGTGTGTGTGTGTGTGTGTGTGTGTGTGTGTGTTGTAATAAAGTTAATAAAGTCTCTAAAGCATGGTGATAATACGTTTAAATGACATTAACAAAACTGGTGTCACACAGTAATGGGTGATCATTTTATATTTAATGAAGAAAATACAAAAGTTAATGAGAGGGAAAGAAACAGCTGAGGAGGTAGAAAGAGAGGACGAGAGAGGACTAGAGGGTATAGAAAGAGGGAGGAGTAGAGATGTGTTTCAAATGAAATCAGAGCCACCCTTATTGATCATGTTATAAATCATGGACTCTCCTTCATGGGAGAAAAGCTGGACAGAGTTTAACCTAATATAAAAAGATCCACATTGGCTTCAATTATCTGCACATTTTGGGGGAAAACCGGTAAGTAACTACACTGTTCTACTTCTGCCATGAGAGTCTATTAGTCTGGCGACTAATAAGGAAAAAAAGGAGAAGAGGGAGAAATGTGGGTGTCCATCGAGCCTCAGTCCAGGTCCCTGCACAATGAGGAGGCACTAAAGTATGCTGTGATTTCAGTCATTGGTGTTATGGCACACGATGCTGTCTTGTGGCTATACAACACAGAAAGGCATCTAAAATTTGTAACTTCTTCTGTAAGATCCTCCTCTTTCCTTGAATCCTGCAATAGTTGTTTAAGACAATGTCCAATTCCACCATTCTGCTCTGGTGCAAGAGTGGTTTCAGCATCACCCACATCTCAGTCCACTGTGTACCTCAGTCCTGCATGTCTTTGAGGACAACAACCTCCTGATCAGTACACAATTGTCAGATTGTATCTGACTGTAGAAAGGACGTTATTCATAATAATACTCTCGGATGTTTATAACAGTTTATAATCACACCCTCCAGTGTCACCCAATGAGGATGTGGTTCCCTTCTGAGTCTGGTTCCTCTCAAGGTTCCTCTTCCATCTAAGGGAGTTTTTCCTCACCACAGTCACCTCAGTCACCTCAGGCTTGATCCTTGGGGATAAATACAAACACATTCAATCTTGAACTTTTGTATAATATTAAACTTTTCGTACTAAGCTGCTTTGAGACAATGTCCATTGTTAAAAGCGACATACACAATAAGTTGAATTGAATTGTGTTCTCCTTTACTGAATCTAACTGAGGAGTTCTTCTCCTCTTGAAGATGGGAAGTACTGTACATTATCACAACCCTTAGAACCTGAATAAGTCTTTTTCACGCAATAAAAGAGGCCTGTGGAAAAATGTAGGCACATCGATTGATCCTTGGTGTTCGATTGTACGCTGTGATATTATTAAAATCCCCCATCCACTTGTAATTGAGAGTCGAGCTCAGTCGATACAGTTCATCGATTCAATGATTGCAGTACATTTATTTAAAGAATGTTATTTAATTTTGTATCTCCAGCTGAATTGATCAAATCAACAGATCATACATCTTAGTATTTGTTTTGAATAATTGCATTACTAGAATAAAATACAGTGCTTCATTATGCGGTGAATATTGAACAGACGTCTGTGTTCGGTTTGCATTTATGTATATATTCATAGTATAGCTAACAATTCCCAGATGTATTAGCGCTGTTGATTGAAGGCACAATTTAATGTAGAGACAGAGAATCTTGGCTAAAGGCAGAAGCAATTACATTGATTGAAAGATGGCACTTCATTTGTTTCCAACTTGTATTTGTATTATGAATAAGTGATTTGTGTCATTTTAACATAAAGCAACATTTTCCTTCAGTGTCAAAAAGGAGGTGTTTAAATTTATTTAAGTTCAGTTATTATTCGAAGCCATCAATGCCGTTCATTCAATACATCCCAATGTTTCTGACTAAACTTATTTTATTTATTTATTTATTTTTAAATCTGTCCATACTATAGTATGATTCATACCTTAAGGGGAAAAAACCCCTCTAAAAACCCCTCAGACTTTTAACATAGCTGCTTCGTTTTAATCTCAAACTTATAATTTGCTTTAGGTTAAATTTGAAATATATATATATGCTTTCTGGGAAAATGACACTAATCACTGAGTTATTATTCATAATACAAAATTGGAAACAAATCAAGTGCCATCTTTCAATCTTTGTAATTGCTTCTGCCTTTAGCCAAGAATCTATCTCTCTCTATATTACATGGTGCCTTCAATCAAAGTATTTTCCATTACTTTCAATTAAGGAACCAGATATGGAGATCTATACTCAAATATTCAAATGTGAATGCCAATCATCTCAGCTCAAACTTCACTTGTCTTCTATAGATGCTATCAGGGTGCTTTAGGAAATATTTAGTGTTGTATAAAATATTTATACGCACTGAGTAAATGTCTGGAATTGTCTTACCTATTGTAAGGATAAACTGTGTACTGTGCGAATGTGTAAAGAAATGCTATAAGGACAAGATGACGCACTAATCTAAATAAAGTCTATATTTTGTGTTACATCCATTTACCTTTAGCATCCCCATGAATTAAATAGCAATCTCTTTGCCCTAACCTGTAAGATTTCTGGGTCAACTTACTTAAATTGTCCTTACAGCTTTTTAATTTTGAATTTTTCCCCTGATTGCTGACGTTGTTTAGAACTGACGTCTGTGCAGACTGAACTAGATACCTTTCAAAACTATTTAAAACACATTCAAACAGACTGTTAGCAAATTTTGTGTAAACACATTGAAATATAGAGAAAATCTTTCAAATTAAATGGAATAACAATCATTCCTATTTTACTTATAAGCAGCAGAGGAGCTTTGGAATGATTTTGTTTGGAAACATGGATGAAGAACGATGACAGGTTGATTAGTGAGGAAAGAAGTGAGGCAGAGAGAGAGAGAGCGATTATGATATATTTTTATGATGATCTAGAAACAATAAAGGATACTGAAGTAAATGACAGCATTTATGATTTGTTCTTGTGAAAGTACATATACTTAAGGCGAAAAGGTGTTATTCTTATTGTATAATGAAATACTGATTTATTCGCTAAATTATTTAAACTCATTCATTTATTTTAGTCTATTTTCAGGTCAGTGTGCTAGGAGTGATGGTGAGAATTGTTGCCAGTGTTTTGGCTGAATTAGCTTATATAACGTGTTTTGAGGTTTGAGCGAGTTTTGGAGATAAAAAGAAATAAAAAAAAAAGATAAAAACTGTTTGTCCAATGTTGGTAATATAGACTGTTAAGAGTTTCGAAAAAGTGTCTTCAGTAATGATGCTTCATAAGAATTGAAACAAAACTGTAAGCGTGAGAGTTTCAGGCAGGTTATCACCTCAGGGAGTTTTTCACTGCCACCGTTGCCTCAGGCTTGCTCATTAGGGATAAATAAAGATTTTAAACTTTTCAATCTTTATCCTGAATTTGTCTATTTCTGTAAAGATGCTCTGAGATAATGTCCATTGTTAACACATTATAGAAACTGAATTGATTTGTTTACATTTAGAGTTCAATCTTCTCAAAAAAGGCTAGAACTATGGCTTAGAGAGTACAGTATATACATTCTATAGTGCATATACTGTATATTATGTATAAATAAGTGGTATAAACCGTAAAATCCCTCAAAAACCTGCATGAATAAAAGAATGACTGCAGTGTCAATGTCGATAACTGTCAATTGTCATACTGTACTTGCAAGCATAGTAAGATGACGTGTGTGTGTGTGTGTGTGTGTGTGTGTGTGTGTGTGTGTGTTTGGGCTCGGATTTTGAAATTGTTTAGGCGCCTGTGTGTGGTTTCACATTGAACCATATTGTAATCAATAAAAATAATAAAAAAGAATTGTTTACTAAGTCATTACAATACAGACAATGTAACTTTAAGTTGTAATCCTGCTATAAAACTCTGTACTGGAGTCTGTTCACATTCCTTAAAAATCTTTTAGATTAATTCAAATCTTAAAGATTACAACACTTTTAGCAAGGTGACTTTTTTAAGCTTTTTGCACTCTGCCATCTTTTAGTCTTTATAGCTCTATTAGCAGATATTATCAATCCAAATTTGAACCATTTTACAGAAATCTGGTTGTAGATTTAAAACCCCGAATGAGTCAGAGGTGATGGAGGCAAAGGAAAACTAGAGGAAGAAAACTCAAAAGAATTCAGACTGAACAGGAAAGCCATCCTATTCAGTGTGCCAGTGAATAATGGGATTTTAAAAATGACAAAATCTAAAGTTATATAGTAAAACGGCTACAAGTACAAAATGTGTTGAAAATATACAGCATGCCGGTGTCTGGGGCATCCAGGAGAGATTATTCACTGAAGCGTTTATAAGAAGCAGAGGGACAGTAACGGAAGATGGAATAGCGCATCGGGACTTGTATTAAAAAAAAAGCATTGTTGGAACTAATTCAGAAAGGAAATTGGTCACAGCGGGAGTGTTACAGAGTCGTTGGTGTGGTCTGTGGTACATTCCTACAGTACACTCACCTACGGTCACAAGCTGCTGAATAACATGGTGAGCCATGCAGGTGATACAGAAGAGGTCAATGTGCAGGATTGCTGAGCTTGATAGGGTGAAATCCTGGGTGAAAGCCAGGAGAGAACCGCTGCACCTCTGAATTGATGCCCAATTGTTTGTTTTATGCTTGTTGTATCTGGAGCATCTCACTGGATGAAGTAAAAACATATTGATTTCTGTTGCTGCTGATTTAAAGTGCACAAAAGTGGCGCATTTACTGTATCCTGTGTGAAATGGAAGCTTGTACTTACTGGTTATCTACACAAGCGGGTCTGACTGTGTCTGATTGTGTGCGTCTGATCTCCCACTACTTGGTAGATTACATTAATAATTTATAGTACATTTTGTGCAATATCTCCCATTGTCACTTAATTTGAAACTTGAGTCTATATAGATATGCAGCATGAGACTGATTTTAAGAATCAGTATTTGGCTTCAGTCAAGCTTGTACACATCGTCATCCATGATTCTGTCCTCATTTATTTTTTTCTGCCATAAATGCTGGCTTAAGTTGAACTCAATCCAAAGCACATGGTGAGTATCACTCTGGGAATCTTGACTCATTTGCTAAAATTACAGACATTTCCCTGGCTAGCAATCATGCTGTGTTTAATGATGCATTTTTAAAATATTCTGACAATTTCTACAAATAATGTTTGGAGTGATTTTACAAAATAAATTCAGTGTTGTAGAGAGTAGCATTGAGCAGAGTATAGTATAGTATGGTTTAAATAGAATTAAAGTTAAGTAGGATAGGGTTTGAATTGATTAGGTCAGAGTTTGTGTAGAGTAGAAACAAGTAGTGTTGATTTGAGTAGTGTTAAGAAGAGTAGAGTTTGATTTTAATAGATTATGTTCTATAAAGTAGAATTAAGTAGAGAAGAGTTTGAAAAGATTAAGGTTTGAGTGTGGTAGAGTCTGAGTAGGTTTTGAATAAGGTTTGAGTAGGGTAGGGTTAGGGAAGTGTTCTAAGTAGGTTATGAGTGTAGGGTTTGAGTAGGTTTTGAGAATAGGGTAGGGTTTGAGAAGGGTAGGGGTTGAGTAGTTTAGTGTCTGTGTAGGTTTTAAGTAGGGTATGAGCAGGTTAGGGTTTGATAATTTCACTACATGTCATACTCTGTGTGTTTATGTATGTGACAATTTGAGTACGGTTTAAGTAGGGTAGGGTTTGAGTAGGTTTTGAAAAGGGTACGGTTTGTGTAGTGTTTTTTTAGGGTTGGGTTTGACAAGAGTAGTGTTTGTGTATGGTGGTGTATGAGTAATGTTTGTGTAGGGTTTGTGTAGGGTTGGGTTTGAGTAGTGTAGTGTTTGTGTAGGGTTGGGTTTGTGTAGGGTTGGGTTTGAGTAGTGTTTGTGTAGGGTTGGGTTTGTGTAGGGTTGGGTTTGAGTAGTGTTTGTGTAGGGTTGGGTTTGTGTAGGGTTGGGTTTGTGTAGGGTTGGGTTTGTGTAGGGTTGGGTTTGAGTAGTGTAGTGTTTGTGTAGGGTTGGGTTTGAGTAGTGTTTGTGTAGGGTTGGGTTTGAGTAGTGTAGTGTTTGTGTAGGGTTGGGTTTGTGTAGGGTTGGGTTTGAGTAGTGTTTGTGTAGGGTTGGGTTTGTGCAGGGTTGGGTTTGTGTAGGGTTGGGTTTGAGTAGTGTTTGTGTAGGGTTGGGTTTGAGTAGTGTTTGTGTAGGGTTGGGTTTAAGTAGTGTTTGTGTAGGGTTGTGTTTGAGTAGTGTTTGTGTAGGGTTGTGTTTGAGTAGTGTTTGTGTAGGGTTGGGTTTGAGTAGTGTTTGTGTAGGGTTGTGTTTGAGTAGTGTTTGTGTAGGGTTGGGTCTGAGTAATGTAGTGTTTGTGTAGGGTTGGGTTTAAGTAGGGTAGAGTTGAGTAATGTTTAGGTAGGGCAGTTGTAGGGCACCTGTGCTCTGACCCCAACCTCCTGTGGGAAACATAAAGAAAGAATTTCACTGTAAAGTTTATGTGACAATATGACTTCTATAATCTATGGCTTCTATCTACAGGTATGTTAAGGAGAATTTTATTATTAGTGTTTGTGTATGGTGGTGTTTGAGTAGTGTTTGTGTAGGGTTTGTGTAGGGTTGGGTTTGAGTAGTGTAGTGTTTGTGTAGGGTTGGGTTTGTGTAGGGTTGGGTTTGAGTAGTGTTTGTGTAGGGTTGGGTTTGAGTAGTGTTTGTGTAGGGTTGCGTTTGAGTAGGACAGAGTAGGGTTTGTGTAGGGTTGGGTTTGAGTAGTGTTTGTGTAGGGTTGGGTTTGTGTAGGGTTGGGTTTGAGTAGTGTTTGTGTAGGGTTGGGTTTGAGTAGTGTTTGTGTAGGGTTGGGTTTGAGTAGTGTTTGTGTAGGGTTGGGTTTGAGTAGTGTTTGTGTAGGGTTGGGTTTGAGTAGTGTTTGTGTAGGGTTGTGTTTGAGTAGTGTTTGTGTAGGGTTGGGTTTGAGTAGTGTTTGTGTAGGGTTGGGTCTGAGTAATGTAGTGTTTGTGTAGGGTTGGGTTTAAGTAGGGTAGAGTTGAGTAATGTTTAGGTAGGGCAGTTGTAGGGCACCTGTGCTCTGACCCCAACCTCCTGTGGGAAACATAAAGAAAGAATTTCAGTGTAAAGTTTATGTGACAATATGACTTCTATAATCTATGGCTTCTATCTACAGGTATGTTAAGGAGAATTTTATTAAAGAGACATTTGGTGTCCAACAGCCACATGAGAAACAGGGAAAACTCACACACTACAAATAAGAAATAAAAAGTATAAAATATACTAGACTGAACTCTCTATGCTCTTTCCAGACTGTGATTATTCTATAGAGATTAACCGTGTGAAACTGCCAGGTTTAGAAACTGTACATTAGCAGTGTGAGATGTAGTGTCATAACAGTGCGTGTGTAATAAAGTGTATAGTAGTTATAATTAATAGCAGTAGCAGTGTGTGTGTGGAAAAATGTGTAGTTATATTATGTACAGTTCTGTGCAGTGCAGTATGGTAAACATTATTTTCTTACTTAATGGTGAAAAAGGATAGAACGCATAAACACATCATTATAGGGTAGATAAAACCCACACACTAGTAGAGTTGGGAATAACAGCATATTTGCTAGCAATAATAAATGTGTGTAGTTTGTGTGAATGACTCGAGGTTCACTCGAGGTTCTGGTGTTTGCATAATGCAGCTGGTGCACGGTGTAGGTCTGTAGTGGGGTTAATTATCACTGTTGGAGCTCTATCTATCAGCAGGATATACCTAGGTGCTTCAATTAGCTTGGGATGTGACACGCGCACACACACACACGTTTTCATTACTTTCATAAGATGTTGAGTTTTAGAGCTGGCTTTACCTGGAATATTTAGGGGAAAAAAACAAGTAGTGTTTTTTTCATATATATGTCTTGTTTGATCCCATTTAAAATCTGTCTTTTGTCTCTTTTCCTTTTCAAGTTTCAAGCATTTCCAATCAGTCTGTGTGTCCTCCCTCCCAGTCCTCATCTATTCATCTACCATTATGTTTTGTTGCTGTGTCAGGGGACGGACTGTCCACAATTGTTCAGCTGGAACGAATAGTAGAAAGGTTACATTCTGAGCTCGAGCAAGAAAGACATTTTTAAATCTTTTAGCCGCTTTTGCGCTGTGAGATTTCAGCGGCCTTTCAAAAAAAATTCTAAATCTCGACAGAATTCTGTAACAGACGTGTGCTTCATGTCAGATGACATGCTAAAAGTTCTAGACCTACAATTAAATGAAATGACTACCTTGTGTTGCAGTGGGTGTACAGTCACACAGCACGGGTTTGTACCTCTTTGGCTGAAAATTATTAAATAGTTGTGATAATAGTAAAGAAAGTGAATGAACAGAGCGTTTACATGCTAATTAGCTAGCAATATACGTCAGCTGTAATTCATCCTTGTTTCTTTTCCAAGCTATATCCCTTTTAGTCCTGTTGTGATATAACTGTGATGAGACTTAACATACTGCTCTATTTCTGTGTGTCCTGTGAGTTGTGTGTAATGTAATTTTTCAAAATTTTCTGATTCTGCAGGAACTTTGTCGTCAGCTATCTTTGCTCACACCGGTACTAAATCAGCTGCTGATTTAATGTCTGTCACATTATGCCTCCGAAGACCACACAATTCAACATCAGCAAAATCAAGCACAAAAAAATTCTACAGCACAAAACTGGCTTTACTCGACAAGTCTCTTTGCATTTGAATGAAACGTTTTACAGGTGATGAGGAACGTGGAGTGATTAAAGGTGTGGAGATTACGCTGCAGTAATCTGAAGGCCTAAACACTGCAGTGTGCAGCTTTCATAGAGAAATTGTAAGATGTGCGGAGTCTGTATGTAGTCCTGATGAGATCTACGTGATGTAGACCTGATGCTAGTCATAAGAATCTGTGGAAAGTTTGTGCATTCATTCAAGCGTATTTAACTGCTTTGTCACCTTGTAGAGCAACAATTCAAACAGATGGCTGGCTTCATGTGTGTGAGGAAGCATGTGCTGCCATTCATCCTCCCCAGTCGGTCGTTGTTTACTGATAGCAGAGGACTGGCTAGAGGGCATGAACTGGCAATGGCTCAAAATTTGTCGAAAAAATATGACAAAAAGACATTAAAATGCAGGCACCCTTGTCCATATATTCTCTATTATTTTATCAGATGCTTAGCTTTCAATTTCATAACTCATTAAATGGAACAGTTTAAATATGGCACATTTTTCAGTGTCAGACTCTCAGTTCTAGACATCATCACTCATCATCTAGCCCAGGCAGATGGTGCTATTCTGTGCAAAAGGAACACTTTTGGCTTGACAGTAGATTTGCCATAGTGGTAGCTGGGATGAAAACAAACACATCATGTACGGTGAAGATAATTGTCTGGATTTATCTATGACTGTGTCTGAGATGCAGACTCGGTCCTGTATTATAAAACGAATGCTCCAGCTCCATGCTTCTGAGCTCGATGCCTAGACGCTGCCTTTAGATAAATCACTCCATCCAACACCCGAAACCCCATTATCCAGCCTTCTCAGTGGAGATCAGCACGCCCACTTGCTCACACAGCCTGAGACATTTGCTCCAAGTTAGTCTCATTGCGCTACTTTGATCACCTTGACCATCTGTATCATGATCAAATGGGGTCTTCAGTGCCATCTGTTTTCCTCTGTCCATCTTTTTTACTCTCATTTCTCTCTCTCTCTCTCTCTCTCTCTCTCTCTCTCTCTCTCTCTCTCTCTCTCACACACACTCTCTTTCTTTGTTCTCTATTATTTATAGATTCCTCAGATCAGCTATGCATCCACAGCTCCAGAGCTGAGTGATAACACCCGATATGACTTCTTCTCCCGCGTGGTGCCGCCAGACTCCTACCAGGCACAGGCCATGTTGGACATCGTCACAGCCATGGGGTGGAACTATGTGTCCACTGTGGCCTCCGAGGGCAACTACGGCGAGAGCGGAGTGGAGGCTTTCGTTCAGATCTCCAGAGAAATGGGTGAGTCATCATAATCTGGAGGAACATCTGATATTTACAGCATGAACTGAAGTGTTGACAGATGAGCAGGAACATCGGTGTCATTAATTAAAATTTACCTAATAACGAGCTTGAGTTTTGCAGTGTCATGTAAAGTAAAGTGGTGTATAGTTGCTTCATGCAACTGTTGTACTTTTGTGTCAAGGTGACAAGCCTTTTGGCTGTTGTTTGGCCAGGGGACTGTTTTGTTCCAGTTCTTGCCTCTGCTGTTGGAGAAGCAAATGTCAAGGCTACGTGAGGTGATGCTGATGGTTTGTTTTGCTTAAGAACATCCCAAGAAACCAAGCATCAGTGTATATTTAAACTGCAGCAGGGTATTGTAATGTAGTCATGATGTCAATACACATCACACAGCTGGCTGCTTTAGCTCTTGTAGAGTCAGAACTAAGAACAGAAAATACTTGAAGTGTGTGAGATGCAGTGCTGCATCCTGATATTTAATATTTCTCCTATCTTCAACATGCTTCAGGTATAAGTTTACTTTTATTACTAAATACTCTGGTCCTCTGTCAACACACATATACATTATAAGCATATACAGTATAGCACACCTGACCATCACAGGAAGGCTTCCCAATAGATGTCGTAGTGTGGCTTTGGGGATTAGTGATCATTCAGCTACAGGAGCATTAGTGAGATCAGACACTGATGTAGGAGTGTGTCTGTGGGGATTAGTGATCATTCAGCTACAGGAGCATTAGTGAGATCAGACACTGATGTAGGAGTGTGTCTGTGGTGATTAGTGATCATTCAGCTACAGGAGCATTAGTGAGATCAGACACTGATGTTGGAGTGTGTCTGTGGGGATTAGTGATCATTCAGCTACAAGAGCATTAGTGAGATCAGACACTGATGTTGGAGTGTGTCTGTGGGGATTAGTGATCATTCAGCTACAAGAGCATTAGTGAGATCAGACACTGATGTTGGAGTGCGTCTGTGGGGATTAGTGAGCATTCAGCTACAGGGGCATTAGTGAGATCAGACACTGATGTACGAGTGTGTCTGTGGGGATTAGTGAGCATTCAGCTACAGGAGCATTAGTGAGATCAGACACTGATGGTGTAAGAGTGAGGAGGTCTGGGGTTCAGTCTGTGTTCCAGTTCATCACAAAGGTGTTCAGTGGGGTTGAGTCAGAGTCAGGGCTCTGTGCAGGACACTCAAGTTCCTCCACTCCAACATTAACACACCATGTCTTCATGGAGCTCAGGGACATTGTTATACTAGAACACACTTTGCGACTCAGTTCCAGTGACGGGAAGATATAATGTTAAAAATGCATGTCCCAAATCACACTTTTTTGAGATTCAATATTCTATGCCATAAACAGTGACACTTTATGTACCCGCATGATGCACTTATTCAACTGAAAACTATGAAGTGTGGAATGTTGGAAACTTCATACACTGTGTGCTCGCAACATGGAGGAACATAGTGGTAGGGCTGACACTGGATGAGGAAAACATTTCAAGATGGTTGATGACACTCAAAAACTCTATTATATTAGCCCATGTTTTTTTTGACATTTTAAAAATCCATTGTATTCTGATAAAACTAAAATTGGCACATTTATTATCGAAACGTTCTACAATTTATACACTAGACAGTAGAGTACTGTACATACATACTGCATACTGCTTAGTCTGTAGTATGCCATTTGGGACACAGCTATAGACATCCTGTACAGTTGTATACCATCCTGGCTCATGTTTATTGTATGAGGGTTTTGTCATGGGCATGTGTATATATTAAATTTTCCAAAATTTAAATAAAAAAAAGGTGTAAAAATTGTGAAAAAATCCCTAGTCTCACATGTTCCTCATTTTTTCTCCAGACTGCAAGAGCACTTTCGTGTTCGGTGTCCCGGCTGAGGCAGACTGCGTGCTCAAGTCTGCCAGCTGTAACTCTAGAGGATTAAAACTCGGAGACAAAGGATTTAACAAGCATCCAATTAGCCACTAAACAAATAAAGAAAATCAAATGAATTGTCATGCCACAATGACGCCCTTGTTCAGGGTCTCTTTAAATGAATTAACACTTATAATCATCCTCTTAACTATTAACACCATATCATCTGAAGTATAATTATTCTTTTTTTAATTAGGGTTATTTCTTATTAGATTTTAATATTAGCACAGTGTGACATGGCTTGAGAAGATTTAAGCCTTTCATAAGCACTTGTCTTTGACTTCTTAGAGTGAAATACATCAGATTAGATCGCGTCTAATGAATACAGAAATTCTTTTTTTAGTGGGTCGAGTAGATAGAAAATTTCCACCTATACTGTATAAACCTAGTTGTTTTTGTGTTGACTACTGTATATAGTGAGCTGGATGGGTTGATGGTCTGCATTTCATTAATGCAGCTTGCAGTCTGTCTCACTGTACGGTAGAGATGTGTCATCTGTACACAATCACCAAATAATTCTTTTACCATAAAATCACATCTGTCTCTCTTTCATACTGTCTCTTAGCAACCGCTTGCATTGTGCTTGGCTTTGATTCCTAAGTGATTAATGCTTAGGAAGCAACACTAAAGCAACATCAGGACAATTTTACCTCACACTAATTTATAAATAAAGAAACCACAAGCTAAGATTTGGAAAGAGATGATTACTGGATACAAGAGTAGAAATAATGAATTTCATGAACCACGGTGTACGTTTAGCATTAAAGCGTAGGAACGGTCTGATTAGAATTTCTGAACAATCAGTTATCAAGGATTTCAGCCACATTTTAATTAGTAATCTCTTTTAAGATCCTGTACATCCTGTTCATCCTGTACATTTATTATTGAATTAATAGGATTCATTTACACAACACTATTTATTTATTTTCCCTCCAGTCAGAGAGGGTGAAGGCTAACATGTGCTTCCTCTGAGACATGTGCAGCAGGTCAGCCACAGCTTTTCCAACTGCTGCTCATGCCCTGGGTAGAGTAACACACTCAGAGGAAAGCATGCATGACACCTACGATCTGCTAGCGTCCCCGTGATTGACAGGAGAGAGAGTATACTCCTCACGATCAGAGATCATAGCCACTTTATCTCTTTTGGACTCCTGGTGATGGACGGCTGAGATATTCAGGTGATGAAGTGAACATTTTTCTGTTGAGCTGCTTGAGAACTTCTCATAAACAACCACATCCCAGAATGTACTGATTCCATATATCTTGCTGTACTCATGTGTAAATAAGTCTTTACACAAAAGCCTTTCATGTCTGCATTTTATTTCTTCTCCACTCCTTCATTCTTTCTCCCAATTTTTTTTTCCTGTAATTGTCTTTCCATCTAGTCAAAGAGGAGAGATCTGACTGACCGTAACCCTCGTCAGATGGCTCTAATGTAGCGCTAATGACCGCTACTCAATTACGCGTCAATGAAGCCGCTTCACCGTGGGCCAGAGACAATGCTGTCTGCTCATTTCACCAGTCATACCATGTGGCTCGGGGAGGTGACTCTCCATCAGTCTGAGAATCAAATGAGCCATTACAGAGCAGGGAAGGGACACTTCACTCATTAAATGAAGCTTATTGTTATTAGTGGACTTGCACCCCAGGTAGTCTGTTAACTCCAGTGCAGCCGCAGTCACAAGCTTAATTCTCTCCTTTAGCCAGCGCATATTAAGTGAAATATTGACATAATATCTTTAAAAAGTGCTTAGAACATGACCACTGCAGACGTGTAATATATATATATATATATATATATATATATATATATATATATATATATATATATATATATAAATGGGTGAGTTTAGCTGCCAAGATCTTCATCCTTGATTGGGTGATGATGACATCAGCTGTACAGGTCAATCGTCACTGATGTAAAGAAAACCATTTTCTGTCTCAAGGTGGAAGTGATTTTATTTTCTCTCTGGAGGTGATCACCTCTATTGCTGTTTGTCTAATGATCCTATTTTCAGCCTTATTCACATAGTTGTTATAAAAATAGACTGTTTTTTTTTTTTTTTTTATAAATGCTATGAATATCATTTGGATTTTATGGGTAACTATGCACATTAAACAGAGAATCTGGCAGCACTTAAAAGTATTACATCTTCCCTTTACTCCAGCAGTGCAGAAAGCATTTTAAATATCAGAGGTGAGAGATGAGAGCATGGTATAGCACGATTATACCATAACATAAAACCACAGAGGCACTTTATTTTCCTGCTCCCAGAACATCTTGAAACTATTCCAAGAAGCTTCATCGACAGCAGATTGCTTGAGAGTGATGATGCCTCCTTTGTGCCAGAGACAAACCGTGCAGTGACTCTTACTCCCTTCTGCTATTAAGCACACAATCCACTGTTAACAAGACCACATCTATATTTATCTCACGTTGATGGTTGCACATTGACTACAGACATTGATTCCAGCTCAACTAGACGCTTGCTTTCCTTCTCGAGCTCTGATGGTGTCAAGGTTTAGAGAGACAAATGTGTCTTGAAGCATTGCAGCTGCCAGGACAGACAAGCAGAGCGTTTCCTGAGCAGCAGTTGGTGCTTGGTAATGAATCTTGGACCAGCTGTGTGATGGATGGCTGTTGGAGTCGGTACAGATTAGCCAGGTCTGAATGCCAAAGAATTACAACTCTGTCAAAACTGCCTTTACTTTGGTTCTGTGATGAAGAGTTTGGGGGAAAGTTGAGGAACATTTCAACGGCTTTTCATTTATTACGGCAGTTCACCTTATGTTCTATTGTCTAGCTCTTTAAACTGTAGACTATTTGGTGACTATCTTTATGTATCTGTACTGTAGTGCATTGTATTGTCTGTTTGCATGTCTTTTGTCTTGCACTCTTTGCACAAGGCTGCACACATGCCCTTTATTACTCTATTACTTTACTCTTCTGTGTTGTTTTTATGTAGCACCAGGGTCCTGGAGGAACGTTGTTGCATTTCAATGTGTACTGTATCAGCTAAATAGGGTCAAAAGGACAAAGCTTCTTGACTCTTGACTCTACATTTAACATGGTCCAGATATTTATTCTACAGTAAGTGATAATCATCACAGATTTTTACTTCACATCATCTCAGTGGGATTTGTGGACTCCTCTTTGTTCTGGCTGATTAATTTCTTTGAGCTAAAATAATAGTGTAAAATTTTTTATCTTCAAAACAATGAATTGTATAGTCCGTGTTGTGTTTAACAAGTGAATCCATCTGTATTGTTGATTTCTAGATTTGGTTCAATAGGTTACAAAGTTAGATATACAGCAAGACTCTTTTCTGTATGGGAAACGAGGTGGTGGAACGAACCTCCCCTGGATGTCCGAACAGCTAAACAATTTTAGGTTGATGGATACATCTTCTTATATATATGATATATATGATATATCTTGGATATATCTTCCTCTTACCCTGAGAGATGGTGGGACCAGTGGAGCAGTGCTGGTAGATGTGAGGGAGCGAGGTGCAGTGTGAGGACTGATAAGAGCTTTGAAGTAAGAGGGAGCTGGTCCATTTTTGGCATTGTAGGCAAACATCAGTGTTATGAATCTGATGCTGCATCTACCAGGAGCCAGTGGAGGAACGTAGCAGTGGGGTGGTGTGTGGGAGCTTAGGCAAGTTAAAATCAAGTCATGCCGCTGCATTTTAGATCATTTGAGGTGGACGAATTACGTTCATAGGTAGACCTGCCAGCTACTGAGTTACTGTAGTCAAGTCTCAAAGAGACTGAATAAGAACCTGAGCAGCCTGTGTGGATAAAAACGGCCGAATGGCTGATGTTATAAAGAAGAAAAGGACATGAGCGTGTCACATTAGCAACATGCAAAGAAAAGGACAATTAATTGTTCATGGTTACCGCAAGGTGACTCATTTACAGTTAAGAAGTGCTACTTTGTTTACTTCTTATGCTAGTAGCCATGCAGATGTGATATCAGGGTTGAGGAGAAAACTGCGTTCACACTGAGAATTTATCGCTGCAAGTCTCCAGTCGCTGTACAATGCATTTGTTAGTAGATGTTCCTACTACAGGTCGCCATAGTGATAATGTTTCTGTGCAACTAGCTTTTTTTGTGGCTAAACTGAGATAAAGGAGAAGCCTACTGTCTTTGCTCCCGTTGGTAATCGCTGCACCAAGTTGCTCCATATTTGCCTAAAGTTCAGCTTTTGTTAGCATGTCCCTGGACAGGCCTTTATCTAGTCACCGGAATTGGCTATTAGTTAAAATGACTGTAGCATTAGTCAAATGAAGCATTTACAATCACCAAGCAGTTTATGGGTAGGGATGAATTAAACCAGTTAAGCAATTTTTCATACAAAAAAATCAGCTAATAATAATAATAATAATAATAATGATAATAATAATAATAATAATAATAATAAACAGGCCTCACATCTCACATAGGAACTGGAGGAGTAGGAAACCCCAAGTGTATATCATCACAATGTGTTTTTGCTGTTTATTATTTTTTTAATATAGACATTTTTCCTATGCCAGTATTTGACAAGTAATTTATGTACTGACCAATAAATCTCCGCCCATGGATTCAAAAGATTCATCAATCTCTATGATTTTTTCATTCAGTGTAAATGAGTTATTCATGAGTTATTCAGATTTATGCAAGCTTAAGCATGGGGTTTTATATTCTTTACTTCTCTCTCACGCTCTTCTTTCTCTCTCTCTCTCTCTCTCTCTCTCTCTCTCTCTCTCTCTCACACACACACACACACACACACACACACACACACACACACAAATTTAATTTTAATGTTGTGCAGTTTTATGATAAGCTTTGCACTCCTGACTTCTCAGTAATGTATCTGTAGAAACTGTTCTTTATCTCAGCTGATTCATCTACTAGCTGACTAGCAGCAGAACTCTGTACCTTTAAATGTGTGTGTCTGTGTGTGTGTGTGTCGGTGACAAATTATAGTCTGAGCAGGTAATTGAGGACTTACAATTATCTCTGGATCAGGTCATTTAAGTGCTGCAAGGGTCCCATCATTTTGTCCAAATGTGTAATTCTGTGTTGGAAAATGATTCACAGCTGTAATTGAACATCTCCTGTTCCCTTAAGGGCCGGTCTGATTCGATTCGATTTACCCACACATCTGTTGCTGTTCCCTGTAAAACCGGTTCTGCTTTATACGTCATGTAGTGATGTCACATAATGTAAGAATGTTGTATCCGTATCATTTTTTTTCAGTTCATCATCCATTGCCTTTGTAGGAACAAAAAAAGCTTCTATATTAGTAAGTTGGTCTTTTATGTCCTGGAATCAAAAGCAAAGTGAGTTATACATGAAAGAATGGTATAAATTGTGAGAATGTTGTCAGTCTGACTGCGGATGTCAGAAAATCCATCAAATCAAGAATTGTTGAACAAAATGTGGCTGCTTAAGAATTTTGCATTGCTGTGTAAACAGTCATATTATTTACAATTTATTATTATTCACAGTAGAAATGAAGCTAGAATGCAGTGCTGTCCTGTGAGAGCCTTCGAGGCTACGCATTTATTAATAGATAATATAGTGAATCTTTTACATATTTTTTGTGACTTCTGCATTACTGAGTTAGGAAAAAAAAGCCATTTACAGGAAATACAGATGGAAACACAATGGAGACGGCTGAGTTTTGCCAAAAAAGAAGCAAGTGTGACAGTCAGAGAATCAACAACTGTAGCAGGTCCTCAGTAAAACTCACCAAGGGCTAATTAAATCTGTACCAACTGTACCTGAGGCTACTGAGTTTATTTTCTTTATTATTATATAGTATTTATTTATTTAAATTAGGAATGTTTAACTTAATTCATGCAGGGATATATCCAGGGTTAAGGCTTTGATTCACTGATTCCTGCCTTTGCCATATGTGTGTGTGCTTACCATTTTTACATTTACAGCATTTAGCAGACTCTTATCCGGAGTAACTTACATTTTATTTTATTATTTCAGTTTATACATCTGAGCAATTGAGGGTTAAGGGCCTTGCTCAGGGGCCCAGCAGTGGCAGCTTGGTGGACCTGGGATTCGAACCAATGACCTTCTGATCAGTAGTCGAACACGTTAACCAGTGTGCTACCACATCCCACACCAGTTTCTTCCCCCAGTCCAAAGACAGGCTGATTGGCATCTCTAACTTATAGTGTGTGTGTGTGTGTGTGTGTGTGTGTGTGTGTGTGTGTGTGTGTGTGTATGTATATGTGTGTGTGTGTGTGTGTGTGTGTGATTGTGTGTGTGTATGTGTGTGTATGTGTGTGTGTGTGTGTGTGTGTGTGTGTGTGTGTGATTGTGCTGTTTGATAGACTGGCATCCTGGCCAGGATGTACCCTGCCCTGTTCCAATGAGCCTCCTGTGATAGGCTCCATATTCCCCATGACTCAGTTAGAAAAGTGGTGTAGAGACTGGATGGATGGATGGATGGATGGATGGATGGATGGATGAATGCATGGATGGAGCACTCACACCTGTTCTGTGATGTAGTGTTTTTGTCATCTTGCCTCACTCATAGTGTCATTGTATGTTTTTTATTTGTATTCACTGTTTATTTGCCCTATTTACAAAAAAGTCTGCAAACAAAGACATCTTCAGCATCTCTATTTCACTGTGTCTCAGTTCTGTCCTATTTCTTAATTGAATTGATAATTACACACCTCAGTGTGATTTAGATAAGCAGGAGGGCTCTAACTAGTGCTTAGGGCTAATCTATCCATTAGCTTTCTAGCTAGCTGGCAGCTGACTGAGCAAACAGACGTCTCTCGCTGCTTTTCAGTGTTAGGACGGAAGATATAACTATTCATTTCTCTCACCTAGCTCTTGTGAAAGGCAGCTCATAACAGCTCATGGCTCTTGTATTCAGTAAGAAAATGGGATCTGATGTGGCCTCTGCATTTTTTTTTTTCTTTCCTCTCATCATGGGCTCTCTTATAGAAATTGAACAATATTAATCCCTCTTAGCTGGACTGAGAAAAAGATGAGATTCTTGGTGTAAGCTTAAGATCAATATGTTACAGGCTTTGTGGCTTGGAGATTTGCAGTTGCACAGTCACTTTAATTCCATTAGTCAAATTTGTACTAATTCCTATTACATGTTCACAGTAAATGGTATAGTGGTTAGCAGGTTTACCTCACATTTCCAGCTGGGGTTTGATTCCTGTCTCCTCCCAGGTCTCATCCAGGGGTCTCTTGTCCAAAGACACGTTGTAAGCTGATTGGTATCTCTAAATTATAAGTAGCATGTGTGAGTCTCCTTGTGGTTGGTTAGTACCCTGTCCGTCTTTTTCCTCCTCGTTCCCTGAGTCCTCTGAGATAGACTGTGACTCTATGTAGGATAAACACTAGGGGAAATGGATGGATGTTTACAATAAGCTAAATATGAGATTACTGAAACCTGCTGTCATAGAGACATATGTTTTGTAAGTGTAAGCTAATGAGTATAACTGGCCGCTAGAAACTGGTTAAATAAACTGTTTGGTTTATATGATTATCATATAATATGGAATACTAGCTAGATTTGACTAAATCCAAGGTCCTTGTTAAGATCTGTTGATCTTGTGCTGAAGTACTGCTGATTTATTATAATACAAGTACAAGTGCTTTTTTTTTGTTTTTTGTAATTGATTGACCTTTTACAGAAAAACCTTTGTACATGCTTAAATACTACAACGGTGTTAATAATGGCTAATATATCCCCAAATCCACCTCATCAGCCCTAGCCTTTTCATGTTCTCTGGGCTTTAGAGAAAATAGGAATACAAACACGTACCCTTTTGAAATCTTGATTGCGGTGAGTCACTACGCCCTCCTGTCTCAGCACCTCCTCTCATTCATGCCGTGTTTCCTGAGAGCACACTTGACCGACGCTATCCCAGCACTGCTTTGTAATTATCTCCTGTATATAAGAGCCACTTCATTTAGCACACTGAACGAGCTAGTTGGATCAGCCATGTGTACACACAGGTGCCTGCTAATGGAGACGATGTATAAGGATGATGGTTGATGGACGGAGGAAGAACTAGAAATGTAAAGACTGAAGCACATTAAGGTGCAAATAAGAATATAAAAACGTTGAAGAAAGATGTATATGTTGTGTGGTATTGAATCAACAGCAAATACACACACACAGTTACTCGGAGACATTTATTGCCTGCGGTTATATACAGCCAGCTTCACAGGTATTGGCACCCTTCATGTAAATGAGCGAAGAATATATGAATATGTTAAAATTTCAGCAACATAAAGGATACTGCATATTTTAGGACTTTTAAATCACTGAGTCAGTAAAAAAAAAAAGCATTTACATAAGAGGAAGAAAAACCCTATTACATAAGAAACCACTTTTTTTGAAAAAAAAAAAAGAAGAAACGTAATGAAGGCTGCTGAGGTTTTGCTTGCAAAAAGAGTTTTCAGAGGAGCTGTTTGTGCTTATAGTGTGTCAGTGTTCCTGAGACAACTGAGCCAAGCACTGGAACTGAAAAATACTGACTTTTTCATGTTTATTACTGCTCTTTATAGTTGTTTATAGATTTTATAGCACATGTAGATCTTTACATGAACCTAAGACTTCTGCATAATACAGTGTTTATTCATGGCTACAGTTATCCAATCAGCAGTGTGTTAAATCATACAGATACAGAACAAGAGCTACAGTTAACCTTCTTATCCAACATCAGAATAGAATGTGAGAAATGCGATCTCAGTGACTTATGGCCCCCTGGGACATTTCCCCACAATATTCTAGACTACAATGATTTAGAGATATCACAAAAGACTGAGTGAAACCGGTAAATAATGGAAAAGTTGTTGATGTTTTATGCTGATGTCTAACCATGACATTCATTCCAGAAGGTTTCAGAGATCTTTGCTCTACATTTTCCTCAATTTATCGCTCCCATACCAATCAGTAGTAATGCAAACAGACATGCCATGAATGTTATATACATCACTGTTGACATTTAAATTCTGCATTCTGATGGCGAGAAGCTGCCCAATGACCGACGATATAAAACCGATGGCGTCTCTTACAGCCTGGATGTTTCACTGACTTCTAAATAGAAATGAAAGCAGCCTCAGGATCATCCTTCAGGGTTTCAGCTACTGTTTTATCAGCAGTATGATAACGAAGAGTGGAGTGGACTGTGCAGGGGTCAGAGCATGTGCTCTTTTAAATAGTGCTAACACAGGCCACGGCATGACTTTCTTTAAAAATTACTTATCATATTCCGTCTCTTTTCTGGAGGAAGTCTCATTCTCAATGCAAATGTCTAAGTGGCCTAAGCAGATTGTGTGACATTTCATGTACTGTATATTCCAGATTTGGGTGAAATGTTGAAATGAACATCTGTAGTTCTGCAAGTATGCAGTTAGAATTGACAAAAATGTAATAAATGTACTTAAGGAAGAGTGCATACAGAATATTCAGTAAATTTTTGCCTGATAATCCAACAGAGAATTTTGTATATGAAGGCCTTATTATAGTGGCATCATGACTCAGAGTAAAACACAGACTTAAAGCTAAAGTAGTTTGCTGATCTCCTTCCATTCATAATTCTTGGGATAAACGTATACCTTTTTGACATCCATAGAAAAAAGGTAGAGAACTGTTTTTGGTAGAAATGGAATGTTGAGAGCAAATAATCGGTTGTATAATACTGTATAAGCTGGACATTTTACTGTGGGACTGAAGCCGTGGTACGACCAGGACTGATTTCTTTGTTTATTTTGTGGTGAAAATTGACCCAGCTGCTGTAATGATGAGCTACAGCCTGTGCAGAATCAGGCAGATGTCCCGCTTAAGGTGTATGAGTAATAGTTGACTGGATGTCCTTGTCAATCTGCCTATAAAAGCTGGAAGTTCAGAAAGTTTTCTTTTCCGCTTGTTTAACAAAGACATATCCATCTATTCCTGCATTTGTTTCTGCTTCTTGAAGACTGCATATACTACATATATCTTTTCTTATCTCAGCTTTAAAACAGCAGTGTACAATGTTGTGACCTGAATGTAATAGATGATTAACATGATATTTAAGATACCTAAGATTAAAGTGGTCATGTCATGGGAAAAAAAAATGAATCAATTAATGAATTTATTCTGAACATATATTTTATCTGTAATCTATAAAGGGTGTATATATGAAAACTAGGCATTTAATTATTTATAGCTGTGACTGATGCGTCAGTTCTTATCAGTTTAGTTCCACTCGTACGTTCAGGATGAGGAATGTTTCATCCTAGACTATTTTTAAAAACAAGCAGTGCAAGAAATGAGAAGAAGGGCCATATACTGTAGTCTTAAAGCCAAAGTTACTTAATAAAAATAAACAAAAAAAAAACAACCAAACCCAGAGTTAACCCAACATCTGTGCCATGCAAATTTTTATTTTCTACTTAATCGCACCTAGACAACTGGGTATACTGTATATGAATAAATAATTTTTCTCATGCAATGTATTTATTCATATTCATTAGCGGTTCATATGACTTGCTGGAATCATACCGAAATATATATGTTTGGAAGTAAACTGTAATGTCATGAAGGACTATGTGTATACATCATGACTTGAGTATAAAAACACAGAAAGTGACAATAGAAGAATTACATCTATCACAGACAGTGGTGGAACCACATAGATCTCGGTTGGACCACATGAGATTTTCAAATTCACTCAAATGAAACAGATGCAGATATGACCACTAAATCACAACAGATTTTCATCCCAAATCCATTCTAACATATTCCATAAAAAATACCTAAAGAGAATGTTCAGTACAGTCATACCACATGTCCAGTACTGAAAAAAGTAAAAGGCACAAATAATTCCACTAAACATCCTTGAGATTTATTTTTTTTTTTGTTGTTGTTGTTTTTTCACTTTTTGCTATACATTAGAGTTTGGTGAGCATTTTAAAAGGCTGCACATACAGTTTGCCTGTAGCTCAAAGTTCAAAGAAACTGAGAATTCAGAAAACACTGGTGAAAAAATATCTAAAACACAGGGCTATACGCTCATGATTTGAATGAAGTATGGATGTTTGCTGAAATTATTTGTGCTTTTATGGATTCTGTTGCGAGTTGTATTTGCTGCCATCTTTACTGTGATTAGTTGCAGTAAATTCACAGTGGATGAGCCTTGTAGGCCTTTCAATGACATGCTACAGAGTTCAGCTACAAATGAATGTAAATGATGAGACTTTTCCCCTCTAGAACAGCAATAGTTCTTCATGCATTGTCCTCTTGAACTTGCCAATACTTTTAACTGCATTCTCTGTAAAAAGAAATATTTAATTTTGGGCATATGGGTGGAACTGTGTGCTTGTGGTTATCATGTCTGTTGCACACCTCCATGGTTGGTGTTTTGATTCAGTGAGAGTCAGTGAGCCCAGTGAGAGTTTGGCACCCTGTCCGGGGTGCGTCCCCCCCCTGCCCTGTACCCTGAGTCACCCAGGATGAGTCCCCTGAGTCCCCCAGGATGAGTCCCCTGAGTCCCCCAGGATGAGTCCCCTGAGTCCCCCAGGATCCTCACAACCCTTTGTCCTTTTACATTTATTGCATTTGGCAGATGCCTCAGGAGACTTTTTATTTTATACAACTGAGCAATTGAGGGTTAAGGGCCTTGTTCAGGGGCCCAAGAGTGGCAGCTTGGAAGACCTGGAAGACCTCAATTTAAACTTGCAACCTTCCAATTGGTAGTCCAACCTCAACCTCTAGGCTACCACATCCCCCGTGCAAGATAAGCAGTGTACAGAAAATTTATGGTGAAAAAGAATGTGCCCAAATTGTGCCATACAAATGTAGCTCATGATCAGCTCACTTTATGTGATACAATATTCCAATATTCCATTTCTTTGTTATTTCTTAGGTAGGTGTTAATGGTTTCTCTCATAATGTTCCTGCTACACTTAGCACTGCTACACAGTGGCATCACTGACCTGAAGTAGTGGTGGTTGTTTTTGTATGGATGGAAGTTTAATTATAAATATTATCTCCCAAATGTCTTCAGAATATAAGGATGTTGCTAGTTTTGAGAATGTTCCCCAGGTACATGAAGAGTCCAGAAGGGCGAAGAGCTGCATTTTATTTTTTGCAGTCATATTAGTAGGTTTACAGTAGAAAATGGAAATCCATTGGAAATCAGTGAGTATTTTTTATAGATCTAGTAATTAAAGTAAACCAAAACAATGACATAATCAGACATGCATGTAGACTGAGCTACAGGATATCAAGACATGTCTAATGAACCCCAGTGAACTGACAACTGTTTGGCTTTTTCATGCTGATGTTCATGCTTTCAGGGGGCACGGTGGCTTAGTGGTTAGCACGTTGGCCTCACACTTCCAGGGTTGGGGGTTCGATTCCCACCTCCACCTTGTGTTTGGAGTTTGCATGTTCTCCCCGTGCCTCGGGGGTTTCCTCCGGGTACTCCGGTTTCCTCCCCCGGTCCAAAGACATGCATGATAGGTTGATTGGCATCTCTGGAAAATTGTCCGTAGTGGGTGATTGCGTTAGTGAATGAGAGTGTGTGTGTGTGCCCTGCGATGGGTTGGCACTCCGTCCAGGGTGTATCCTGCCTTGATGCCCGATGACGCCTGAGAGGCACAGGCTCCCTGTGACCCGAGGTAGTTCGGATAAGCGGTAGAAGATGAATGAGTGAATGTTCATGCTTTCTCCACAGTATTGGAAATGAGCCTTTGTCCTCGGGTCCTCACCCAAATGTTCTTTAAAAATCAACCAGCTGAATCATATTTTGAAAATGAATTCATCACAACATAATGCTCACATACAAAATGATTCATGTTACAGTATATGTGTGCATTGTTGGATGTGTTGATTAAAATCGAACTGGATTGCTCGGGTTGTACAAAAACTCCAGAAACATTGATGAAGTTTCAGAGGAACAAACACCTGGGAAAAATTTTCGATGTAAAAATTGACCAGGTGCAACGCCATTGAGAACATTAAAGTAAATCACTTTCCTGACTGAACAGATTAATAAACCGTTAAGACTGAGCAATGAACAAAGTCGTTAAATAAATCAGAATGAATTAATGACAGGTGCAGGTGTATTTCCTTAACGTCATCTGGCTCATGTCTCCTGCTGCAGATTGCGACTCTTGATATTGATTAATTTCCGCTGTGTGCCTGTGTGTGATGTGTTGGCCCCTTTCAGCAAATCCCGGTATTAGTAACCAATACACATACAAATATCAGTTTTGTGATATTCTTAGTGACCGTAGCATTCCTATTCATTATTATGTTTTAAATCTGTAATCAAATGATAATACAACAAGCCTGCATACTTGAAGTACTTTTCAGGAATGAGAATAGAATAGCTATTTATAATTAATGTAGAATATTTCCGCACTGACCTGCTCCCGTGCTCAGAATTGACGACGTGTGCTTTTAGTAGAATAATTGTTCTCCGATATCTTTGTTGATCTCAAGCCCTGTGTACATGCCCTTCTTCAGTAATGTGCTCCCTGCTGTCTACAAGCACTCTTTAGCAGCCGCCAGGCCAAAACCATTCACACAGCCACTTTCCTGCAGTTTTTCCCTCATATAAGAGTACACCTGTGTCCCTGATTCTCTTTCACTCTCTCTTTCTCTCTCTCTCTCTCTCTCTCTCTCTCTCTCTCTCTCTCTCTCTCTCTCTCTCTCTCAGTTTCTCACCTCCATGTTCAATAAAACAGAACAGCTGTGACTTGCAAAGCCCATATTGTTTATGTGAGTTGCTACAAAGCACTAGACCCAGCTGTGAGAAGCCTCTTTTCCCATGCTGCCTCACTTCATTTAATATTATACTTTATGTTTACCTTTACTCATGTCAATGACTCTCACTGTCCAGACAGGCTTTTTTGTTTGGATATTTGGATGTGTTCTCTAAGGGTTGAATTTCGAGCAAGAGGTCACAGCAGAGCTTTTATCTTGACTTCCGATGCCCTATATATCTTAAAAACCATCATAATGGGACAGATGGGATTATTTCTGAAGCTTCAATAATTATTCTGTATTAAAAATAATGCTGGAATCACGCTCGAGTAAAGCCGAGTAATACAGAAACACTAGACACAACCTCCGGGTGGTGAAGCTCCAGTTGAGCTGGTTTTGAAGTCCCCTGTGTCTCAGTCAGGGTCTGAAATTTTAGAGCGTTTCTGTCAGTTCTGTCAAGGTTATCGTTCCCGTTTCTTGCCTCAGGCGCAGGTCAAATGACTGAGGACTTGAGTGGCACTCCCGATGAGACCTGAGCGCACTGTTCTTCATTTTCTGCTGTCTGCTTTCTCTCTCTCTCTCTCTCTCTCTCTCTCTCTCTCTCTCGCTCTCTCTCTCTCCTGTTTTCCAGGCCAGTTTATGATCGAGAACACACCACATAGCAAAATCAGTGTATTTAGAAACTGACCATGATGCTTGGTGTGTTCTGAAAATTTGTAATTTAATGTTGCATGCAATAACTTTGCATAGTGTTTGTTTATTGTTCCCCTGACTATATATTACACTTTTATTATGTCATCTGTCAATTACTCTATACATGAATAGAAGTGAACAAAATGCATCTTTGTTCTATACCTTGCAGAATAAAATAACACTAATGGGCTGACCAGGCCAGAAAAGCTGCAACAGGTTCAAAGGAGCTTCAAGAAATTTAGTTAAGTTATAACTTATATCTAAAACATGCATTTACCAAAGAGTTAGTCATTAATTCATTGTTTCCTAGGTTAGGCACTAACTGACAGGGGTTATTGGCAAAAACATACAGAAATGGCATTTTTATTTGGGCTACTTTGGCATTAAGTTTCCCAAAATGGCTCTTTGCAACTTGTGAGTTTTCAAAAGTCTATTGAGGTCAAATTAGTCTTCCATCCTGCAGTAACTAATAACATTTACAAATCCTGTAATTGACATATTTTCCTTAAATGTAATGGATTATGGTTATGCTTATGTATTAAAGAGACCATCCCTCAACCTGCTGCCAACAAGTCTGAAGCATTGTATACTGTACAATGTCTCTACAATGAAACTGGACCTAAGGGACTCAATGTCCTTGTACACAAAGCCCCTGAGCTCCATGAAGACATGGTGTGTTAATGTTGGAGTGGAAGAACTCGAGTGTTCTGCACAGAGCCCTGACTCTGACTCAACCCCACTGAACACCTTTGTGATGAACTGGAACACCGACTGAACCCCAGACCTCCTCACTCTTACACCATCAGTGTTTGATCTCACTAATGCTCCTGTAGCTGAATGATCACTAATCCCCACCGACACGCTCCAACATCAGTGTCTGATCTCACTAATGCTCCTGTAGCTGAATGATCACTAATCCCCTCAGACACACTCCTACATCAGTGTCTGATCTCACTAATGCTCCTGTAGCTGAATGATCACTAATCCCCACAGACACACTCCAACATCAGTGTCTGATCTCACTAATGCTCCTGTAGCTGAATGATCACTAATTCCCTCAGACACACTCCTACATCAGTGTCTGATCTCACTAATGCTCCTGTAGCTGAATGATCACTAATCCCCACAGACACACTCCTACATCAGTGTCTGATCTCACTAATGCTCCTGTAGCTGAATGATCACTAATCCCCACAGACACGAGCCAAACATCTAGTGGGAAGCCTTCACAGAAGAGATGAGTGGAGCGCATTATAACAACAAAGAGTAATAAATCTGGAACAGGATGTTACAGCTATACAGTATAGTGCATGAATGAATCAGTCATAGGAGAATTGTGAGGTCTCTTCTAGCCATTTGTCAGTGCTTCTCCCTATAACAGAATATATTATATTACAAAAGAACATTCACATACACAGAAAATATAACACAAACAACTGCCTACTATATGGGAAAGTTTATCCCTAGACCTTAGAGTATCAAAAAAACTAATTTAATTTTCTTTAAATGACCATAACAGGAAAAAAAGCAAAAAGTTTGAGTTTAATATCTTTTTTTATGCCGTGCAAGTTTTAGTTATGAATCATTCATTAATTAATTCTTACTAATATTCATTCGGTCTGCAGCTTTCATTACTAAAACAATTTGTTTTATCACTGTATGATATCCTGCTCTTTTCTACCAGCTGTGTAATTGGTTGAGTAAATATGTGGTGTATTGATTTGACTGGCCCTTGTGCAACTCATAAAGCTGTTTGTCCTGGAGTGAAGCAGCCATGTTCAGGGTGTAATGAGCCTGCTACAATTCCCACAGAAACAGTCTGATCATTAAAATTCATCATGACACAAAAGACACTTCTGACACAATTCAAGGCCAAAGAAGCCTGAAACTGCATCAAGGCTGTATACCAGAACATACGCATAATCGTCTCACTCATTAAATGTGTAGTAGGAAAATGGTCAGTTAAATAAAGCAACAGAGTATGAAGGCACTGATATTATTTCCAGCTATCTCTTTTTCCTTTAATAATGCAGGCACTACATACATATACAAGATTTTTTTTTTTTTCCTGAAGATGCCATATAGCAGCTCTGAGGATGAGCACTCAAGGTTAAAAGCACAGCATTTGGGTCACCCAAAGTTCCTGCAGGCTTTCTGGGAAAGAAAATTCATCGGATTGCAGCACACAGGACTTTTGGTCAAATAAAAGAACATGAAACAAAGACAGAATGAGAGTGAAAAGAAAAACTGAAATGAGTGAAGCTGGCAGTGAGCAAAGCTTATTTCCATTAGTGACTGCGTTAAAATGATGAAGGTGATTAGAGCAGAGTAATATATGCCTTTAGAGTATTGTGGAGCTAGGGATGATTCACATGAGCAAATTATTATTCAAATGAGGGCTTTATCACACACGGCAATAGATATAGAAGATCAGCAAACCAAATAAGCCATCCATTTTATATATGTACACAGTACACTGAAGCTTCATTATCCTCTAAAATCTCCCCGTCATCATTGCATGGCTTCATTGTATCACATTCACCAATACTGACTGCCTCCCTCTTTCTGCTGTCTTTCTCTCACTTGGCATGTGTGTTCAAGGGGCACAAACATTCTGAAACCAAAGGATAGGAAGATGACAGACCAGAGACGGGACAGAGCTGTAAATGGGGAGAACTTACTGAAACATTTCTATCAATTCTGATATTAGTTAATGAATTCGATTTGTCCTTTAAGCCTGTTGGGCATGTAACTATCACCACTCCGGGTTTCCCTGCATGATTAAGGACCCGCTTGCATGAATCCTGTGTGGGAGGCAGAAGCTCTATTTGCATGTCAAGGCAAAGGAAGGTTTATTCAAAGCAGACGTGCCTGCTGTGGCCATACATATGCTTAGATGAGTTCATTTGCATTCTGCATCTCTTTTCATTGCCTTCATGTGGAAGTGGGGGTGACGGTGTTCTCCCTTTGAGATGCAGAAACAACCTCTGGGAACTGCTTATTGGCATCCAAAGACATATTTCATTGCAACGAGGTGAAGATGACAGGCATGGATGACATCCAACTGTCAGAGCTACTGCACTGTAGCAGTAAGGTAGAGCTAACGTGTTCGGAGACTACAGCTGTAGTATTGGACCTGGTCCGACAGTTTGCCTGAGATGAGGCGTCTACCGGTGTGAGTCACACTTACCTCAGGATAGACTAGACTTTGAGACTATTACTTGTTTTTCCTTAGGAAAGGGATTCTGTTCATTATTTTTTTTTAGTATTCTAAATGAAATGAACTGTTAATTAACTAAAGTAATTGCACTTTCTTTAGTATGTATAAACTTACACACAAAAAGCAGGATAAAGTTTTTCCCAAAAATATCTTGGGCAAAATGCTCATATGAACAATTTAGAAAAAAAAAAATTCATTTCTAGTCAGCTTGTTAAAGGAGACTCATTGTTTTTGAAAACGTTGAGGCCGTTAACATTATAGCTCCAATATAAACCTTATGGTTTGTTCACCAGTAAACAAAGGATGATTCACTGAATCAGAGCAATAATAAATTTAGCCAAGTGACTTCCTAGTTTCCTAAAAAAGCCATTTAATTGGGCTTCCTTGAAGGACTCTTATCAGTCATCACTGGCAGTTTATCCGTGCTTTCTTCATCTTGCTCACACTGAGATTAGAGATCAGTGCCCCGTCCCTAGTCTGAGCAGCTTAATGTTGTACCAATCATGTCTGCTGTGCTATCAGCCAGATCTGAATCATTCTGTAGGTCAGAGTTTGACAGAGCTTCTACACGTACTTGCTAAGCGGCAAATTTTCTCCATCTTCAAGCCTAACTAACTAAATAAATAAGGTTGCCTAAACATTAAACAATAATAAGAAGAATAGCCTGTTACGATATTGCACAGATTGTAAACACGGACCAAATTTCATACTGATTGTTTTTTTTAATTCAGTCTCCCACATATATTGAATAAGGTGCAGTTAAAATGTACCGAGAAGCTCTTCACGCCCAAGTGTCCTGCACATGTATTTACTCGAAAGCTCCCTGAATGAATCCAGCAATAATGAACAAAGCATTGCATATCACTTAATTCCCCTCATTTTGCTCTCAGAGAATGTACTCAAAGTACTGGAAATCTATACATCAGCTCCACTGGACCGAAGCAGATTTACGAGTAGCCCAGCCATGTCGAGTGACTGTGGGGGTCTTCACATACCTGCAGAATCTCTGTCTCACACCCTGACCACTCCACTGTGGCCACCATGACCCTGACCAAGACTTTTCTTTAATATGCTTCTAAAGGCAGCTTCAGACAGGAGACTTTTCTCCCATTTAGGTCAAGCACTCAAGGCTTAGCACTGCTAATGCTCCTCAGTTCCAAATGAAAATGTCTTTCTTGGGGAAACATTGGAAAATGATTCAAGTGTTTAAATTATGAAAGAAAAATGTTAGGGATTTGTAGTGGAGATGAATACAACCACTGATAGAAGTGCAGCAGACTTGAACACGGATCAAGACTATCTAATAAACACACATAAACTAGACAGGCATGAAATATAGATATAGAGTGTGGCAAGACTAGAACAACATATAAAGACACTACTCATAACAGACACTAGACAAAGAGTCTAGTCACAAACGTGACTTAAATACTTTGGCTCATTAGATCTCAAAATTAAAAAAAAGTTTTTTGTAATACATTTTTTTAGGAGTGTATTCAAGAAAAGTATAGTTTGTATAGTCTAACCCTTATACTGGTTTGTATAGTATGTATTTTCTCCTCCATGACAGAAGCTTATCGGCAGATTCACGAACATGTCAGTAATCATTCCACTTGAAGTTCAACTCTCCATCAACATATCATTTTCATTCAAATCAATCACTTTTTTTTTGGACAGACACAAAAACACCCTTGTGTACACAGCTTCAGACTGTATAATGCCTTGCTTGCTTTCATCCCAGGATCTGAAGATATATTTCCTTCCTCCATAGACAGGATCAAACCCAGGAATCTCATGGAAACCTAATGGAAACTATCCTCCTACATACTCAACCCCCAGACTGGGACACTAATGAAATGTATAGATATGTAAATATATGTAAATTATATATTATATATAATTATGTATGTATATATATATAACTATGCACCCACACACCCTGGCACACTAATTACACACACCTGGTTCACCTTAGGTCTAGGGTATATTTATCCTGCTCTGTTTTGCTGTACCTTTGTGAGGTCTAATCCTGAATCCCTTCTGAACCATGTTACTAAACCAGTTCCAGTTCCTTTTTGTGTATTCTGCCGTACAAAACTTTTGCCTTTTTTTTTTCTTTTTCATTTTGATTGCTCCTGTTTGTGCAGATTAATCGAGCCCTGCAAAATGCATCCGACATCTACATGACAGTTACCGCTCAGGGACACACAGTTGTGCTAACTATAATCTGCTCCACTTGGAGAACTAACTCCAGCAATTAGTATCTTCTAGCTCACTGAATCTTCACTGCACCTCCATATTCATACTTGTCATAACTTTGCTTTACCTGATAAATGTGATGAAACTTCATAAGAATGACAGGGATGTTTGCTGCATTGCTCGTTATATTTTTATTCTGTCTAATAATGTGAGGTTGCTCAGCTTACTCACAGGGCTTCAGGCTGTGCTATGCCCATGTGGTCTAATAGGTAGGGATATTGCAATGCTATGACTGATTTGTTTCTAGAAATGTTTACAATGATCCTCCCTCAGAGGGAAAAGAAGCAGGTGAGCATTAGCTACACGTGTAGCAATGACAACATACCATGCATTAGCTGGAATTAGCCAACCCTCACGGCTGCTGTTCTCACGAAGCAAGGAAAGATGTAGTTTAGCTAGCAGAGAAAATCACGCATCACTAGACTTGATATTTTCCCTTTTTCCCAATAAATTACTCATTAGGCAAAAAATTCAGAAGATCTGAAATGTCTGGAACAGGGACTAGGTTTCTGTCATGAAATCCTTCAAGTTTGTTTGAATAAATTAACAGTCAATGAAACGAGACCAGCAAAAAAACTAAAACCAGGACGTAGTCTGATGTCAGAAAAAGCTAAGAAAGGATAACTCAAAATGAAATCATACACTCGCTCATGGTTCAAATATAACATGCCACAAACCATAGAAACAAAACATAAAATTAGGGAAACACAAAATGACAATCAAGTAATCAAAAAGATTTTTTTTTCCAATCAAGTAATCAAAAAGCAAACAACAAAAAAAGCAATAAATGACTGAGAGTGCCCTCTAGAGTTGTGGGGAGGAATTGTCCATGGTGGCTGTGAAAGTTTCACATTTTACTATACAGTGTCCATGTTCAAATACCCAAAATGCTCTACTGTTTGGACAGCATTGAGCGATATACATGCTAATGCGGTGAGTGTGATTCTTCTTCTGGATGTGTTACATCACCCAGGGCTGAATTCAGACTTGCAAAGGGAAGAGAAAACAGAGGCATGTGCCAGTACTGTGAGATGCTGATTATGGACGTGAGTAGATTTATTAAAAATTGAATTACTTGTTAAACATGCAAGCCTCTGAAACTCTGTGGTTATTTTAGGGGTTTTCATGTGTCTTTCTGTGTCCCTGTCCATGATTCTTGTTAGCACAACTTTTAAAGAACAATTGGTTGAACATTTATAGTATTTGTATGAATTTTTAACCACCAGATGAACTGGCAAGATTTTGAAATTGATCTAAAGAATGTCAAGGTTACATCAAGGTCTGATGTCTAGGTCTAGTTTTCTATTGATTTATAGAAGAATTAATGAATTTATAGATTACAGATACTCTAGCACTCTATAAGACTATCTACAAACTTGCAAAATAAATATGTACTGGATCACAATCTGCTGTATAATAAGGGTAGAAGCCATATCGTTATAACTTTCGTAACATTTGTGATTTGAGAATTAATGTGATAATTACACTCAGGAATATTTATGCAACATTATATTTGCCCTGTAGGAGATTCCTGTCTGTTTGTCTGGAATGTCAACTGGTCAGTGACTGGTTTCAGAAAAAACACCCCACTCCAAATCAGGGGAATGAAAATGTCTGTTTATTGGGGACTTTAATGGAATTCTTTAAGATTATTCCTATAAATGAGCAAGGACTGATGGAGACTGTGGATTTCTCCAAACGCACCAGCTTTACAATCTCCCTGGCTGTGTATTTACCTTGGACAGTTTACACTATATGTTTAACTAATCCTGTACATTAACTTGTAATACTGAATAGCATGTATGCTTGCACATGTCCTACTGATGGCTTTGCTTGAACAAATCTACTTAGCACAACTAATAAGTCTTATTAACTCATACTATTTTCTTCAGTGATTACATCCTTAGGAAAAATATAAAATATATGAATTAAAACACAGGGGGCACGGTGGCTTAGTGGTTAGCACGTTCGCCTCACACCTCCAGGGTTGGGGGTTCGATTCCCACCTCCGCCTTGTGTGTGTGGAGTTTGCATGTTCTCCCCGTGCCTCGGGGGTTTCCTCCGGGTACTCTGGTTTCCTCCCTCGGTCCAAAGACATGCATGGTAGGTTGATTGGCATCTCTGGAAAATTGTCCGTAGTGTGTGAGTGAATGAGAGTGTGTGTGTGCCCTGCGATGGGTTGGCACTCCGTCCAGGGTGTATCCTGCCTTGATGCCTGATGATGCCTGAGATCACAGGCTCCCTGTGACCCGAGGCAGTTCGGATAAGCGGTAGAAAATGAGTGAGTGAGTGAGTGAATTAAAACACTACCTGTTTCAAATCTAAATGCTTGGAATGGATCATTTTATTCAGTAGCTGGTTATACTGATTTTCAGGTCATGAGATAATGATCCCATAGCAAGGCCCTTAACCCTCAGCCCTCACTCAAAAGCATAGTTATATAAATGAGATCTAAGTCGCTTTGTAGAATGGTGTCTATCAAGTTCTGTGGATGTGGAAGGTCAAAAGGCAACCATCAACTGCGGTTATGTTATTTTTTTTGCACTAGTATTCAAAACCACTCATCGAAGAAGATAAGTCGTTCTCTAAAGTATACAGAAGCATTTTCAGCAAGATGCAAAATACAGTCAGCTTAGTCAGCAGGTGCCTAGTAATGTGCTTAGTAAAAGTAATAAAATAACATGTTTTATTAGACAAACTGAGGCTACACACAGCCAGTTGTTATGATGTGTTAAAGCCATCCCCCTGGATTACAACTGATTAAGCCTTGTAGTTAGACTTCTATAGCGCGAGCACACACAACCACACACACTGTGCATTCCCACACAGAAAAGCGACATAGTGCTTTATTCCTCATAACACACACCGATTGTGCTCAGCAGCACCGGTCGCTCACGGCAGTGGACACTAAAACAGTTTAATATCCCTTTGTAGAGTGTCCGTGTGATCTATTACAAATTTCTTTGGAATTCGTAATGCCTACTTGGTGTAAAGTGTTTCTGTGCCTTTCCAAGACATTTCCATATCATCTGGTAGAATATTTATGAGTAGCACAGCCACCAACCATTCAACTGTGATGTGACACTTTAATCTGACTGTATTTTCATAACGTTATATTCCCATGGCTGTGCTTAACAGCTTGGGTATCATTATCTAGAGAGCACTTGCACAAAAGAGTCTTAAGAGAGGTGACAAGCGCACTTTTATGTCCCAGTTATCTGCCAGTGTTACACTCATGCTTATTTGATAATTGCTTGTTGCCTCAATAGCTGATCACTCTACTTGAGCATCATAAAATAAAGGCGTTTGTTCATGATGTGAATGTATTAAGAATGTTTTAGAAATTTTTACCCTTAACCCTTTAAACCCACAGTTCTTTTCAGGGGTTTCAGGGTTTACACTAAAATGTTAAATGGAAATGTGCAACAGGAATTTTAATAACGGGAAATTAAATATTATGAAGCTAGTATTTACCAGCATTTTGGGGCAAAAACTTCTTCCTGTTTATGTACAGGCTTTGAAGTATTTAAGTTTACAGGAAGTACCTGGTGTCTTCTGAGCTATCGATCTATATGGAGTCTATCCTAAAGGAGTACAAGGCAGGAGACACCCAGGACAAGGTTCCAGCACTTCACAGGGCACAATCACACACACTACGGACAAGCCAGTGAGCCTACTACCCATGTCTTTTGACTAAAGGAAGAAACTCGAGTACCCAGAGGAAACCCCTGAAGCACAGGGAAAATATGCAAACTATACACAGTTTAGGGGAATCAAACCCCCAACCACAGAGATGCAAGGCAAACATGCTAACCACCAAGCCAAGTAATAAAAACAAGGGTACTGCAGATGTTCTGTATGAGTATAAACTTTACTAGTCCAGAACATCGACTAATACTGAATATACAAAGTAACCTTGAATAGTCTTTTTTGACAGAGATTGCAGTCCTATAAGGTGTTGACTTACTATTGGGATCCAGAGGTATTTAAATGAATGTATGTAAAGTGTATAATGTGTCAAATCTAAACTAGGACTCTCCAGTAAACAGCAAATCCAGTTAGGAATCAAACAAAAAATACTTTGCAAAGAACATCATATCTACAGTAGTATGTGAGAACACTATTATGATTACTATTAAGATTATGGCTTACTCGTGACAAACATCATGTGTACAGTTGGAGCTATCTGTATAACAGCTTCAGCATAGTTCTTGCTTAAGTTCTACTTGAATGCATGCTCGGGGGCACGGTGGCTTAGTGGTTAGCACGTTTGCCTCACACCTCTAGGGTCGGGGTTCAATTCCCTCCTCCGCCTTGTGTGTGGAGTTTGCATGTTCTCCCCGTGCCTTGGGGGTTTCCTCCGGGTACTCCGGTTTCCTCCCCCGGTCCAAAGACATGGTAGGTTGATTGGAATCTCTGGAAAATTGTCTGTAGTGTGTGAGTGAATGAGAGTGTGTGTGTGTGCCCTGCAATGGGTTGGCACTCCGTCCAGGGTGTATCCTGCCTTGATGCCCGATGATGGCTGAGATAGGCACAGGCTCCCCGTGACCCGAGGTAGTTCGGATAAGCGGTAGAAGATGAATGAATGAATGCACGCTGAGGTTGCTGTGTAATTTTACTACTCCTAGAAATTGTTTACTCTCTGGAATTAATCAAATATGAGTAAAGTGAAGCATTCATGTACAGTACAGTAGAAGCCTGCTTTATTTATGAACCTCATTCTCTACATTTTTGACAACAATTAAGTATCTTGATATTTCACATAGTCGTACTGTATGATAAATGGCTCTTAAAACGTTTCTCATGTGAGAAGAGATGAATCACAGCTCAGATAGAATCGGAGTTCTTTTCATTCACTGACTTGATACAAATGACAGTAGATAGAGATATTGTGTGCATGATAACAGAGTAATGGATGAGAGGCAGATTCCCATGGCATTCATGCGTATCACAGGTCTTTTATGCAAACGGCTAGACCTTCTGTAGTTCTCGAGAGACATAGTCTCTTTCAGATAGATCGCTTTTTGTAATAAAGGATCAGTTAAATAATGTTCGTCATTTAAATATATTAGTATCGGTTTGCAAGTAAAAGGATTTCTATGGCTGAGCAGTTACTGCTACAGGACCTGAACGCACCATGATGCCTTGAACAATCAGTGCAGATTCTCCCTGAGTGCAAACTCTTCAATATCTTTGTTACTGCATCAATCATATAGACAAAGGTTTAGATGCAGAGAATATTAACTTTCCACAGTCATGGCTAATAAGGAGATTTGGTATGTTAAATACTTCCTGTGTAATTTTATTTGCATGTTCCTGTCTTTATGAAGTAAAAGAGGTTTTTTACAACCTTGTACTTATTTGCCCCTTTTAAACAGTGTTCTTGACCAAATTGCATACAGTACAAACTCTAGAGCAGTTCTCTTGTGATGAGAAAGCAGTCCAACCCAACAGACCAGTGCATGATGGGAATTGCGTTACTTTGAGCATGATGTGTACATAATGTGTGCATAATGGAGCACAGCATGAATCATTAATGTAAGCTCTTTAGTGATTGAAGTATTCTGTGGGTGAGCAAGTCATTGTGTGGTGGTAGTTGTGGCTCAAGTGGTTAAGGCTCTGCTTGTGGATTGGAGGATCAGGGTTCAAGCCCCAGCACTGCCAAGTTGTCACTGTTGGGCCCTTTAGCAAGGCCCTTAACCCTCACTGCTCCAGTAGTGCTGTATCATTGGAGTCCATTGGAGACTCTAACCTACAAAGTTGGGATATGTGTATAGAGATTGTCACTGTGCTGTAATGTACTGTAGATGTGACAATAATAATTCAATTCAAAACAATTCTTCTTCTAAAATCACTTTAATTCAAAAATAAAGCACTCGTCTTTATTTTAATGACATATAATGTTGTCCTGATTAAGCCACAAAATTATCTCACGGAGCTATTGACTGTCTGTCTTGATAAATGAGCGCTATGAGCAAAACCCTGGAACACAATCAGGCGAATTCTGACCGATAAGAGGACAGTTTACTCTCATGTATTCTCGCATAATCACATTTTGATTAGTACGCTTTGACAAGCAGAAAATGTCCCCTATTTCAGAAGACAACACGGAACTACAAGACTGAAAACACCCTAAGACCAATCAGTAGCACTTTGTGGCTGAAATCATACATGACTCATCATTGCACATCAGTTTCTCTGATGAACGCACGGCACACAGGCTCTAATACTACACTCCGGCTTTAGCTGACACTTTTTTTAATCTGTGTGCTTCACAGCACAAAGGCAATCAGACCCATGCCTCGGTTTCCCTGGTTCAAGTCTGTTTGAGGGATTTTATAGCATCTCCACTTGGCTGCCTCATGTGGGTCTAAGCCTGTCATCTCCTGATGTGGATGACAGCAGGGGAAGCTATTGATTCTTGTGCCAGGACACATAAAGATCTTAGACAGCACTCGAGTAGGAGGATTCCAATGTTCACCCGCCTGAAGCCGAAACATCTGACCTTATTACACCAGTAATACTTCTTTAGGTCACCTTTTAAGCATCTCTTTTATTTACCTGGTGCAAAGAAGGAAGGCACTTTTTGCAAATATTGTCTGGCAAACAGCCAGTGTGTATTGCCTAAAAGCAGCCATTGTGAGAATGAACAGAGTCCTGAATTAGACAAGAGATGAATGGCATGAGATGAAGAGGTGAATTACATGGGGAAAAAACCCAGGTCAATTATACAGTATGAGGAGATTAGTAAGGACGTGATTACTCTACATGATTGATGCGGCTACATAGAGACGAATTTGAAGACGGTCTGGTATAAAGGGAGCGAAAATAATAGAGTGTCTATGGAGAGCCGTTCACGACTGGGGGAATCTCATGCAAAGCAAGAGACTTAACCTTTGTGTGGGAAAGAATGACTCATTTATGAGGACAGAGGAGAAAAGAAGAAATTCTCTCTAGTCAAGATGCATCAAACTTTCTTTGTTAGTTTGTTATCGAACGCTGTGTATAGATTCTCCTCATGTACAGATGTCACAAAAATAACTGGATTTTCATGAACTTTCAGGGCATCACACATATAAACACACACAGTAGATGTCACAGAAATACCAAGCAATTTACAGATCTATCCCAGCTTTCTGTATGTCATGTAGAATCTGTTTTTTGCTGGACTGGAATAAAAAGCTCCGCTGGATTTCACCTGTTTAATCTTGGCCTTAATTCGACTCAGGTGTGACTTCTGTTTGGTTAGAATGAAAATCTGCTGCCACACCGGCCCTTCCTGGGTCAGACCGAAGACCACTGCACACACACACACACACCTATTATAAGCTGATTGTTATGATTATTAGGTTCTCGTGTGTTAGAACAGCTGTAATCTGAGTAGAAGGTGACAGAGAATATGCAGAAATGTGAAATTAACACCTTTGTAAATAAGTACTGCTACCAATAACCTTTTTGGTTTGTTATCTTTATTTTATTCCTAATTTATCTTATATGACAGCAAGAGAAAGTTAAATGCATAACATTAAATGGACATCCCTTTTTTTTTGTTATCCAGAACCTCAGTTGTTCCAGTCCAGACTCAAAGCAGCTGGATTTCATTTAAATTACCACCGTGCAAGGGTCAGAGGCCTAAAGAGCGTCTCTAAGCTATATGTAGCACTTTATTTATTTGTGTGTGTTTTTTTTTTTTTTTTGCTTTGTTTCTGTCTTGGACTTTTACCTAAGCCTTGTGAGCAAGTATGAGAATAACATGTGGAAAATATCTGTTATTCATCAACATGGGAAAAACCAGAGCACAAGATAAAGAGAGACAGATGGATGCAGACCAATTCGAGTCACACAAAGCAAACAAACCAGAAATAGATAAATTACAATTAAGTACAATCAGAGCTGTGATTAAAAAGTTTCACAATTCTGAATCTGTTTGCAAAGAATTATACATCGGCAAATGTTTTTGTAAATTGCGCAGCTTCATTAATTCTTGGTATTATTAACATTCAAAATGAACAATTGGACCCAATTTCGTTCGCACCAGCCATTCACAGCAGAAACTAAACTGCACTGATCGTACAATTAGTAGCACATATTTTATTTAGATTACAACAAAATCCCACTCTCTGGTCATTAACAGCATCAGGATATTTGGATAAAAAATGCACCGCTGATAAAGAAAGACCCCAGAAAGTCTGCTGCTGTGAAATTTGGCAGTGAATCATTGGCACTTTCAAACCTGTTTCGTGCTTGTTGGTCCATGGGCTTTTGTGATGATTAAATGACATGATGAAATGGATTTGAACACTATTGAGGTTTGAATTGAGAGGACAGGCCACATATAAAGGAGCCTGAAATATGCTGCATGGAATCTTCAATTCTTCTACATCAAGTGCATGATGGAAGGAATACCAAATGACCGACCAGTCCCTAATACAAAAACGATCCACTCCAGGGTGATGCACAGTATTATTACAACTAAAAAATACAAGAATTAGACCCCATCTCAAGCCTGGTTTATCATCCTGAATTTCATCTAGCACAGTCTGGAGCATGTTATTCTACTTACACCACAGCAAGTTACCAAACAATGTTGAAATGCTTTATGAGCGCCATATTGTGCATTTTAATGGTTTCTAGATAGGATCGATGTTGTGAAGCATCCAGGAGACAAATTAGTTCTTGCTCACACAAAACTTAGTCTCTCACACAACATCAACAATTACATCTTTTAATTTGTTAATCAACAACCTGTTTTTCATCCTGTTTATTATGAGTCGGAGATGTGGAGCTCATACAAAGTCCCTGTGTCTGGACTGTTACTATAGAAACAATTAGATCAAGTGCATTAAGATAAACCCTATTAAAATGTTAAATCTTTGGTGTCTGGGTCGTAAGGTAAATTCTGTTCAATCGGATTCACGAATTCAGTCACGCTGTGGTATTTAAAAATATTAATTGTGCGAGTGTTGATAAAGCTGGTCATTCTGAACACAACAGGTGAAATAAAGGTCATCTCTAACCGTCTCTGTTTGGAGAAATCGAGAATTTTTAGTGATATGTGCGTTATAAAAGCTGTTTTTACAACAGACCTTAAAAGGTCATGCAACAAACAAACACACACACACACACACACACACACACACTATAATTCCCCTGTAAATGTTGAGGTTTTTAGAACTAAATTCACATACTGAATACTAAACGTTAAGTGTGAGTATTTTAATGATGCTGTCGCGATGAGGCAAAGACAAGTGAGGATCCAAATGCAGTCTTTATTAATCCAAAGCAAGAAACAGGCAAACAGACAGGCAGGCAAAACAGGGCAGAACACTGAGCACACAGGGAACAGGAACATGTACACCAACATGCAACAACGACCAACACCAAGGAAGTGAACAAACAGGGTAGATATACTGTAGCAAGCAGGCACCAATCACTAAGCAGAGACAATCAGCGACTAACAGTCTACATTATTCAGTCTAGTAATTAAAACTTGATGAAATACGGTTTAATATTTTTCCTGAAACTGTCTGTTGTTTCAGTTTAAAATGGGACTGACCACATTTTCCTGTTTTTCAGTGCACCGAAGCCTTGGACAATTCTACACCTTCTACTCGATACACGACGTTGCTTGAATAACAATAAAGCTGTCTAATCTGATGTTTAGTAGCTCATCACTAGACTCTTAACTCCTCTCTAACCCTATGACTGTCCAGTTCATGTGAACATTATTGATATGGTCTGACAGGTTGAGAAGCAGTTGATTGTTTGGCTTGTATAAGGTTTGTAAAGTTGCTGCTTGACTGATCAGCCAAAATGGATTGAAAAAAATCCACATAGGAATGTTTTCAGCTCTTGGAACGGGCTGATCAGGGCTTCAGTGGAGTTCAGAAGCTTATTTTCCTGATGAGTTTCATTGTACATCTGGAACGCTGCGAGATGATGTGTCATATGCTGTGAGTTTGAACTCATGAAGCCTTTTTTTTGTTCGAGAATCAAATCTCTTAGCTCCTGTGCCTTTCAACTAAACATCTCATTTGAGCGCAAAAAGCGGAAAGGTATCAGACGCATTCCGGAATGAAACTGCTAGCTAGTACTAATCATCTAAAAAGTCAGCTGGAAAATTAGATAGTTAAATGAATAGATTTTAGTTTTGTTTGTGGAAAGCAACATACTGATATTAGGAGCATTAGGATGAAGTAAGTTTTTTAGTTAAGCAGTATTGGAACAGGTTGACTTTGGTAAGCACAGAACAGATGAGAAAAAAAAGGGTGCTGAGACCTTCTGGCACAACACATTCCACTGACTCACTTTCAGATAAATGCATCATTCAGAAAAAGCAGCAGAAAAATGAAAAGTTTGCTACTTGGAGGCAGAACAGAGATATGACCTTCAATCTAGTCTGACATCGGCTAAGAATGCTCTCAGCATCCGCGCTAACATCCAACCATTGTCTCTCTTTGTGCGAGTCTTGCCTACGCTACACCTGATCCTCCTCCACTTCAGATTCCCCTGAGTAATCTAGAAGGATTGATCAGTGGTTATTGATGAAGCTGCGGATGGGGTCTAGGTCACGCTGTCCTCAACAGTCCCTCATTGGTTGGATAAACATTTTCCAACACCTATTTAACGTTTTGTGCCACAGAAATCTGCTTAGATATTCAACAAAATCCCAAAGCTAAAAGTCTAAACACTTTGAATAGTGCTGTATTACGGCTTTTCTTACAGATTCTGGGGTATCATCATTCTAAACCCGGGTAAAGGAACACTTCACACTTGTCATTAATAAGATTTAGGGTTAGTGTGACATTTAAAGTAGTAGCTGCACGATAATGTGCTAAAAGTTGTACAATGTGGAACAGTGTGGTGTTAAAATGTTATGGCTAGAAGCTAAGCAACATGGAACACAAAAAGAACATATCGTCGCTGTCGGGCGGAAACCTCGTATGTCCAAATTTGGTCAATTTCATATTTTTTCACATATCGATGCTATTGGTCAGTCCCCACGTGGGTCTGTTATTTTTACAAGTTATTAACCAATCTAAAGTCTTGAAAATAGCTTGAGCGCAAATCTCATAACTCCATTGGACACTTCAACTGTCCACCTCTTCCTCACGCCGTGGGAGAGCTTCACGGCATATTTCTCCTCAAGAAGAGTCGCAACGATTCAACACGTCTTCTGATGTAAATGTCTTCAAAACACTGGGCTCAAAGAAAAAAAATCTTGACCCCCGCTAGTTCTGGTGCTCGTCTGAGGACAGAAATTTAGCGCAAGACAATCCACTGCAACGCAGACTAAACCCTGTGTACTGCAGATAAGGTACGGCGTTTTTTAATTTCCTGAAAAATAACGGTTTTGGAGATACGAGGATTCCGTCTGACAGCGATGATATCAGGTAACATATTTATGGTTTAGGAACGTACATTGTGGAATTTTAGTAAAGTATGAGATGTGTGAAACTTCAGAAACCATACAGTAACCCCAGGAAGTTTTCCCCTGAGTGTCACCCTGCGGAATCAGCCATGTTGTGAAATCATGAGTGTTCCAGTTTACCAATAGATACAGATGTGCGACGAAGCCAGAGCACAGGTACGAACGGTGGTACGACTCCATATTGTTAGGTTTGACAGCAAAAACAAATGATGTTCATGGCTAGCTTGAAGTGCTCTTGTACCACCGCAGTATGCTATTGACTCAGGAAAGGCTTACGTAACCTGCTTTGGCCTTGGTGTAGTGCAGCAGGAGGCTGTGTGTCAAATGGTTTTTGTGTGCTTCATGGGATTTATTTGCACACACTGCTGTTCTCGAAAACAGTATTGCGATGTCTAACGATAGCATATGGTGGTGAATAAGCGCCGTGTGCCACACGGTGTGTGAGTAGGAGGATTCACATTGGATCGTGACATTTTAGGTTTGTGTGCATGTGGATGGATCGAAGTGTTGAATAAACAGACTCCAAGTGTGTGTGTGTGTGTGTGTGTTGAACTAAATCTCCCACACTGGTGACTGAATCGTTTTCTCTTCGAAAAAAGACAGAAAGAAGCAAACCAATTAAAAATTTCCAATCTGTATGACTCGCTCAATCTACGTAAAAGATTAATGGCTGCTAATAAAATATTAATCATGCTGATTTACTGGATTCTACTTTGTTCTGTTCAGTTCCCTTCCCAGAGACTGCTTATCTGCCCTTTGTACTCAGGTGGTGAAACCCCATCAGGTGATTTTAGCAGGACATTTTTGAAGTGCTTCCTGCTGATGAACAACAGGGCTTCAGCACATTGCAGGTTATGACTTTCAGGAAATATTGTTTCTTCTCCTCAAAGCCTCCTTAAAACCTCTACATTAGCAATATAACACACATCTGCTGTGTAAAGGATGCCACAATTGGCTGTTGTAATGCTCCCTGTGCTGCTGGGGTGTGTGTCGTTAGCATTTTCACTCAAGCCGTAATATGAGATGAACGCTTTATGATAGTCACTTCTTTTTGTACTGAACATCAGCGGAACCCCATAATTATTTGCATTCTGACTCAAAAGAGCTCGCCGTCACTCCTCTTCCGGCACGGCAACAAGTAGTCGACATGAAAATGACATGGCTGTATTCAAGCTAAATGAATAAGACTGATTGAGACTAATACATTGTAAAATGTAGTGCTTTTAGATTTAATACATTTATTTATGAATGTGTCAAACAGGACAAGAGAAGCCAATTATTCGATGCAAACCACTCGGCATCTTTAACTGGGATACGGTTTTAATTAAAGATTTCTCAAAATGCAGCCAGGAGAAATGAGTTATAGCCTTGGCCGGTCGGCACACAGGGCTGGGAACTATTCACATTTCATAAAGCACTGATAATCAAATCATTGTAGATTAATAGAGCGAGTGCTGATCTCTCCAGCACTAAACGCACGATGTATAATTTAATTATCATGCTATATCAGACAAGCCAGTAAATTGAACTGCATGTGTAAGTAGAGGAAGAGTAACAGATCTGTGCAAAGTTCATATTGTTAACGTCACAGATATGTTAATTGTATTCAGTATAAACAAATTTGGTTTGAAAATCATATATGCACAAATACGATCTCCAAAGCTGACTGTTACGTTACAGAGAACAGTAGATATTCACTATATGGTCCAAAACAAACATCACATCAATGTCATATCAAGAATTTGAATGTCCTGCACAGAGCCCTGACTCTGACTCAACCCCAATGAACTTACCATCTATATGCTTCCGGTGATGTCACATCAAACATCAGAATGAAGAAAAAGTCTGATCTTTGTTGGTTTAACTATGAAGTGGTTGGTGGTGTCTGATGGGCTGGTTTGAGTATTTTAAAAACGTCTGGGATTTTTACCAACAACATTTACTAGAGTTTACACAGAATGGTGTAATGATATGGAAACACCCAGAGAAAAATGAACAGAAAGCTGCAGAAAAGCATCTCAGCATGCATAACACATCACACCTTGAGGCGGATGTAGAATAGGATAGAACAGAACGGGGCATAGAAGCCTTTATTATCGCCACATATACATTACAGCACAGTGGAATTCTTTTCTTCACATACCCCAACTGGGGAGGTTGGGGTCAGAGTGCAGGGGCAGCTATGATACAGCGCCCCTGGAGCAGGGAGGGTTGAGGGCTTTGCTCAAGAGCCCAGCAGTGGCAGCTTGGCAGTGCTGGGCCTTGAACACCGATCCTTCGGTCAACAACCCAGAGCCTTAACCAGTTGAGCCACCACTGCCGACAGCCAAGAACAAGAACCTGACTCAATCTAGACAGATGAACATTAGTTAAAAAAGGCTTTTTTATCAGTCTATATCTGTGTTGAACTACTGTGTTCACATGTGAACTGTGGCGTAGCTGAACTGGCATGACACACAGGGTAGTTACATCAGTTATCAGCAGGTGGGGCTGTTCTCACATATCTATTCACTTCAAGACAAAATCCTTTCAGCTTCCCCTCTGCAACATGCTGCAATGCTGATGTCTTGCTGTGCAACCAGGGCATAAGGTTTGAATACAGCCAGTACTCAGTCTTTGTGCTCACCCCTTTTTACTCATGCAGTTTAACCATTACACATAAAAAAAAACAAAAACAAAAAAAAAAAAAAAACACAATCAGCAATTTTCAGTGCCATGCCCATCTCACAGAAACTGTGGTTCACTATTTCTCACTTGTTTGAATAAAATCGAACCTTCACAGATGAAGAAAGCTGCCAAGAAGCAGACAAGGGACAACATTAAAATCACTCTATTCATCTGCCTTGCAGAATCCTTTGTATGTGCTTCACTGAGACAAATCAAAAATCACCCACTGACCTGAACAGGACAGCAGAACGACCTGAGCGATCGTTAGCACAGCCACCCTGTTTTTATATAATAAAAGAAATCCGCCTTACAAAACTCAACAGTGGATATTCTGTAAAGTTAACACACCTCTATTAAAATAGCAGGTTTTTGTGAAGTACAAAAAGTTTTATTTAAAAGAATAAGTACTGTATAAACACCCTTTTTATAACATGCTCAGAATGAACCGACCGTGTTCTTCATTCGTTCCTATACACCTGTATTTAGTGAGGAGATTCAGAAATCCCAGTAGAAAGATTTGTTGATACTGAAGGAAGTCACATGTTTCCTTCCTCTTGTAACTGTGTCTGGTTTCACTCAGATTTCAGCACATATTCCTGTTTAGCATCTGTATGTTTTTTACCTCTTGGGTTCTTGCTTTTACAGTTAGGGTTACCTTGGTTACACGTTCTCGAATAAAAGTCTGCCACTATAAATTGAATGTCACACATCCCAAGCCCTCGTGGCCCCAGTGTTCCCAGACTACTACGGGGGGAAAAAATACAATTTGAAAATTGCATGAATGAATGAATGAAAAAAAAAACGTGTTGTGATAAGGAAGAAGGAGATACTGTACAGTATGTAACTGACTGATAATAAATAGGCCATAAATAGGACATTTGGTATAATAACTATTTGCCTGAAGGACAGAATGTCTGAGGAATCTTTTTCTGATCAAATGAAGTTGCCTCAAAGGCTCAGTAAAAGTATTGTCTCTGGAGAAAGCTCTTTTGAGCTTTGGAGAAAGTTCATCATTCATCCCAGTGTGAGACACTAATGATATAATACAGTGCCAGAGGAGGAAAGCTTGATATTATGGTGTACATTAAATATGAAATATGCTTCTCCCTATAATCTGCCTGACTCCATATAAATTACTGGCATAAATTGTTTAAATTGTGCCACTGAAATTATAGACCATCTATTTGAAGGATTAAGCTCTATTTATTTCACCCGGTTTCGAGTGTTTTACCCAGCTGTAATTTCTCGCCATTTAATCAAGCATCGTTTCTCATTCTCATTTGTTTTTTTACCCTTTAAGGCGGAGTGTGTATCGCTCAGTCTCTAAAGATCCCACGGGAACCATGGCCTGGGGAATTTGACAAGATCATCATGCGGTTGCTGGAGACCCCCAACGCTCGGGCAATCATCATGTTTGCGAATGAGGATGACATCAGGTGGGATTCCTTCAGCTGTGTGACAGCAAATTTAGGCTCCATATAACCTAGCAATATAAACCAGCAACTTTAGGCTCGATATAAGCTAGATATAAACAAATATATACTAAGAGAAAATCTACCAAAGGTGTGGAGGAGCAGGAAGAGAGAGAGAGAGAGAGAGAGAGAGAGAGAGAGAGAGAGAGAGAGAAAGGAGAAAAACGTCTATTATTATTATTATTATTATTATTATTATTATTATTATTATTATTATTATTATTATAGTAGTAGTATTATACAAGTCTTCTTTAAGTGGCTGCATGTATTTAGGTATCTAACCTGTTAAACTGCCTCTGGGAAGTCAAATCTTAGCTAAAATGTAGGAATTAAGTGAGAGCTTCCTTAGCTTGGAGGCAGGGAACTGTCTCTTTTCTCTTTTTTTCTTTTTTATTTGCCCTGTGCTGCTCTTCTGATCCACTGCTTAAGGTAAAGCTCTGTGGTGCTTCTGCATGCAAAGCTGGTAGAGATAAAGTTCTGGGAACAGCAGGATTTGGGACATGATACATTTTTTATTAGCAGTAATTATTACTCATTATATGTGCTTTTTTTTTTTTTTTTACTTGCAGACGAGTCCTAGATGCTGCCAAAAGGAACAACCAGACTGGGCACTTCCTGTGGGTTGGGTCAGACAGTTGGGGCTCCAAGATCTCTCCAGTGATCCAGCAGGAGCAGGTGGCTGTGGGAGCAATCACCATCTTGCCAAAACGGGCTTCAGTAGATGGTAATGCTGGAGGTTGTTCTTAGCATTTTTTTAGTATGAGTTTTTTCTTATAATAGTCAAACACAATCCCAGTATTGGTTGTCATGGCTTACAGGAATCTCAGATTAAAACAAACTGAAAGAAAAAAAACCTTGAAAATTCTTGTGTTATTTCTATACCTGCCTTAGAAAATACTGATAAACTGCTTATTGAGTATTTATTTAAACCAAATCTAACAATGTACTGTAGTGTGCTGATTGAAATTCTTTAGTGCCTTTCTCATTGCTCTAGTTCACTGAACATTACTTTTCTCAGAGCCCACTGGGGTTCTTAAAAAAAAAAAAATTGCTCATTTGGTCAAAGCATTCTTTTAGATAGGGCAGAGAAACTGTAGAGTGGAAAACCTACCAATATTTTCTGTATAATAAATATATATTACAGGTTAAATTCATGGGGGGCACGGTGGCTTAGTGGTTAGCACGTTCGCCTGGCACTTCCAGGGTTGGGGGTTCGATTCCCGCCTCCGCCTTGTGTGTGTGGAGTTTGCATGTTCTCCCCGTGCCTCGGGGGTTTCCTCCGGGTACTCCGGTTTCCTCCCCCGGTCCAAAGACATGCATGGTAGGTTGATTGGCATCTCTGGCAAATTGTCCCTAGTGTGTGATTGCGTGAGTGAATGAGAGTGTGTGTGTGTGCCCTGCGATGGGTTGGCACTCCATCCAGGGTGTATCCTGCCTTGATGCCCAATGACGTCTGAGATAGGCACAGGCTCCCCGTGACCCGAGGTAGTTCGGATAAGCAGTAGAAAATGAGTGAGTGAGTGAGGTTAAATTCATCGTAATACCTTGTTATTAATAGTGCTTAAGTCTTGTATGTAAAGTTAGTAATTAACAAAAGACACCCCAGAAACAAAAAGTCATGGACTGCTGAGGAACTAATAACATCCTCTTAAATAGCAAGAGATTCAGCACAGATCACTACAGATAAAAATATAATATATAAAGCATTCTAGTGTACATATTGATATCAACACCATTTTAATAGTTTAGATCTCTTTTCAGGAAATACACTTAAATTTAAAATAGCATATAATCAACATTTTTTTTAAGTAACATACAATTGAGATTAGATATAGTTGTAAACAGATGCAAATGCAGGTGAGAGATTTAATTGAAAATACTGGCAAATAGTTTTAAAATGTCAAGTGACATATTGTAAAGTAAGGCAGGCATGAAGTCAGGTGAGCTACAAACAACATATGAACAAGATCAAGACACAGAATGCAAAGCTTGGCACTGATGAGTTCAGGTATGTGTTCACTGTGCATTACTTGGTGAGGTCCAAAGTCTGTATATGTAGAGTGTAAGGATAAAGGAGTCTCTGCTGGATCCCAGCATTTGTGTAGGAAATGTTAAAGGTCTTCATGTTCATGACCCCGACCACAGCAGTTTGGCCGTGCCTAGATTTCAAGACTTCAAGACCTTCACATTACTTTTTAATAACATGTAAATATTGAATCTATGCCCTATGTGCTAACACTAAAAACACTAGATATCCCACTATGCCCTGTGTTTATCTGTAAGGAAATCTAGGGCTCAAATTTAAGGGAAAATACTTAAAAAGAATATTTAGCTGTAAAATAAATACTGCAAATTTCCAGCAACATGTTACCATGGTATTAATGTGTTGTTACATCTTAAAAGATAGATAGATAGATAGATAGATAGATAGATAGATAGATAGATAGATAGATAGATAGATAGATAGATAGATCTCTAATATGTATTAATAAAATCTGTGTATTTAATACATAATATTTACGACTGATGAATTTATGACCATTATCATTACAGCAAATTTAGCTAATCAGCTGAAACCATGCAGACTTTCAGCTATGAGTTTCAGGTCTTTAGATGTTTTATAGCTCTAGTAACTATTGTTATATAAACACACCACTGTTGTTAATGCTAACGACTGAAAATCTCAGTCCTACTACTTTCTTAGCTGACATTGATATTTATATCTTCTTACTACACGTTTCAGGTCATATCATTATTTTGAGAAACAATCAATGGCCCACAACTCCTATTTTTAAATCCTTGCATAATCAAGCTCCTATTTATTTATCTGAATTATTACAGTATTCTCTCCTTCCAGAAGCCTAAGATCAGGCAGCCAGAACCTCCTCACTGTTCCCTTTTAAGACTTAAGCGTAGAGAGGATCGAGCTTTTTCAGTGATTGGGCCACAGTTGTGGAATGATTTGCCCATAGAGTTAAGATTAGCACCTTCTCTGTCCATTTTTATGTCCCTTTTAAAAACGTATCTGTTTCCCTTGGCATATCTATAGTTTTCTCTTTCATTTTAATTCTTCTTATTATTGTTTAATTGTTCTTATTATTGCTTGTTGTAGTGTTTTAGTGTGTGTTATTATATTGTTTAATTCTATTTTGCTTTCATTATCTCTTGTCTTAGTATAATTTTTTCTGTGTATTTTTACTAACACTCTTTTACTGTACAGCACTTTGGTCAGTCCTATGGCGGTTTTAAATGTGCTATATAAATAAAGTGAACTTGAACTTGAACTCCACAACATACTCTAATTGCATAAGGCAACATAACGTCAGCTAAAGGAATTAGCTAGCTTCAAGTTAGAATCACGATCAAGCATTTTCTTACAGTACATTAAGAGCAAACCAGATAACTATTTTTAACAATTAAAATCTATTCAATTTAAATATATATTTTTAGTTATATAACAATTTTAATCTCAATTGAGCATGCCAGATGTGAAGGTGATGAGGAACATTCCCTGAGACAAGATCTAAGGAAGAAGCCTTGAGAGAAACCAGATTTAAAATCGATCGCAGATCCTCATCTTGGTGACAGCCGGAGAGTGTGATTATAAATCATTTCCATTTTATAACTGTTTACTTTATGGTCAGAAAGTGCAGTTTCATTCACTCATCTTCTACCGCTTATCCGAACTACCTCGGGTCACGGGGAGCCTGTGCCTATCTCAGGCGTCATCGGGCATCAAGGCAGGATACACCCTGGATGGCGTGCCAACCCATCGCAGGGCACACTCACACACTCTCATTCACTCATGCAATCACACACTAGGGACAATTTTCCAGAGATGCCAATCAACCTACCATGCATGTCTTTGGACCGGGGGAGGAAACCGGAGTACCCGGAGGAAACCCTCGAGGCACGGGGAGAACATGCAAACTCCACACACACAAGGAGGAGGCGGGAATCGAACCCCCAACCCTGAAGGTGTGAGGCGAACGTGCTTTGCAGTTTCACTTTAGTTTCATTTTATCTATCACTCAAACATATTCAATATAAACAATGTCACATTATTATGGGTTTAAAGTTCTCTAACATCAAAGGAGAAAGTCTTTGTGTCGGTACATAAACTAAATTCCCACCATAACAGGATTTCACGGTCAACTTTAAATCATATTAGTGTTTAACGGATTGGAGACTGGGCAAGTTTTATTAATGGCTTTCAAATTGCAATGCTGGCACTAAACGTTTTTCCAATTTTTCATTACTATAAGGAATGGAATGGTTTTGTTTAAGGATCAGATCTAGATTTGTGACTAATGGACGTAGCATCACAGCATGCAGGAAAGCCTGATTAGATGGTTTTTTTTAGACAAACATTATACTAATGTCATATAAGTACAAAATCATCTTGACTGATTAAAATACAATGACTTTGTGTAAGACATGTGAACTTCACTTACTGCTGGTGATGTGACATGAGCTTACTGTATAGACTGATTGCACACATTGCTTTTTATAGCCATTTATTGTCTAATGGCTCACACAGGGCAGTGTGTTAAGGGCAGATGCTTGTCACAGTGATCTGCTCTTCAAGAGAACAACGGCATCCTGATTGCTTCTTTGGATAAAAATGCGATGCTTTATCACACTTGCAGTGAACATTGCCTGATTGTGTGCTTTTTGTGCTCAAAGTAAATGATTGCTGTAAAAAATGAGTGATGAAATATCTCAATAAAATCGAACAACTTCTCAAAGTCAGAGGTTTAATTATGGCTCAGGGTTAGAAGGCAAGATCAGAGTCAGACACTGACATATTTCAACGTTCATTTTCAGCAACTGCTTGAGGACGGTTATGTGATCTGCAGTTTGCACACTCAATAACAACTGGGGCAATTTGCAGTCATCAATTAATCAATCCACCTACCAGGAAGGTGATAAGCTTGAGAAACTCCAGGACAGTATTACAAGCACAGAGTAAAACTGAGGTGTCTTAAAGCATCACATCTGCTTGAGTCATCATGCTGACATGGTGATTAACACAGCTAACCGTATATATTAAGAATAATACTAATCAGAATATGAAAATTATTGTCTTAACCCTATATCAAGAATGTCATATGACAAAGTTTACAGATGATTATAATGCATTAAATAGAGGCTAATTAGTGAGTGGGATATGGTAGTTTACAGGTTAAAGCATACGATTACTGATCAGAAGGTTGTGAGCTTGTATCCCAGAACCACAAAGCTGCCACTGCTAGGCCCTTGAGCATGGCTCTTAAATCTCAATTGCTCAGATGTATAAAGAATAAGATGAACGTAAGCCGCTCTGGATAAGGACGTCGTCCAAATGCTGTTAATGTAGCTAGAGTAATTTCCCTTCATTTGAACACGGAAAAAATTCAAAACCAAACTATCCTTAATTAATTTGTAATTTATGTGTAGTATTCACTGAAGAATGAATAGAATAGAAAACCAATCAGAAACAGGAATAAATCCCAAAGATAGTGTTCAGATTACATTCAGTTAACATTTTATTATTTTGTAATATTTATTTTTGTGCTTTAAAGTAAACGTCTGCTTTCCTTTTTGTTCCCCACAGCCTTTGACCGTTACTTCCGGAGCCGCTCACTTTCCAATAACAGGAGAAATGTGTGGTTTGCTGAATTCTGGGAGGGAAACTTCAACTGCAAATTGGGCATGCATGGCAAGCATCCGGGAAGCTTCAAAAAGTGCACAGGTAAGCGATAGAGCTCCACACCACTGAGAAAGTGCTTCTTACACTCTGCTCTATTTGGAATTTCAGTGTGAAAGCTATTCTTTCTTTCAGCTTCATTAAAGACAATATATTGGGGACAAAATGGTATGACTGCTAGAAAGCTTTAGCAAAAGCACTATTAGACCAAAAACAATATACCTGCCCATTGGTGTGTTAAGGCTGAGCCTGTGCATTTGCTTATTGTGTAAAAGGCTCCATGATTAGCAGAGAAATCCAAATAAATTTCTTTCCATTTTTAAATCACATTACATTGTTCTCCCCAAACTGCGCGCTTGTCTTGACATGATATTCATGCCTGATCATTAGAAAGGCCCATTTGGCTTCGTATACAGTACATAAGCCACATATACTGTAAATGCTTTTTGCGTTTGTTGTGGCAAAAAATTCTTCAAAATATATTTCCATAACATGTCATACAACTTGAGGCGTTTTGGGGCTTTGTCTAAATTTATGTTTGTTGATGTCGATGTTGATGTTGAGACTCTGCTCAAGTCTGAGAGAATCTTTGCTGAATCGCATGCTCTTAGAATATCATAAAGTCATCAATATACTTGATTTTGCATTCATTTCCGCAATCACAAATGGACATCATGGCATCATGGAGAAACTGGTTATAGTATCAGTTTACTGCCAGAGCTCTCAAGTAGCAAAACAAAAAGGTTGCCATATCTTCAGGACCATGTCATAATCATCCGTGAACTGAAGTCCAAAAACTGTCTATAAGAGACGTACTTTCTTTCCCCATCAGTCTCTGTGCCACCAGCAGATTGTGGCTGTCTGTGAGCTCAAGCTTGTAGAAGGGGGTGGATAGCGATTTCCTCGGATTACATTACACTTTGATGAAGCACCTTCACCTTCCCCGGGTGGTAGTTGTCGTGTCGTGGAAAGCTGACTGCTGGGTGAGGATTAAAGTGAGATGGTTGAATGTGGCTGAATACTGCAAATTTATTGATGAAGGCATTTCATTTGCAAAGACGAATCGTCAGAATCCTATAATACAGGATTCGAATGCGCAATATTCCTGCTTTAAAAAACTATAAAATGTTCATATCTAATATTAATAATTTAAGGCTAACTTCACCAGATTCTCTAAGAGCATGTGCACAGGTCCTTCTAGGTAGGATGTGATTTGTTTGCTTTCGTACTGTACTTATTTAGAATAACAGGATGCCCAAATTCTCCAAATTGCACACTTTCAAAGTTACACCGTGTGTTTTCACTGCTTTCGGCGTTTAAAGATTGGTCAATGGTAAAAAAAAAAATATTTTATAACAATGATTTTATTTATCAATCTTTAATATTAATCCTGTAAAATGTTTGCTTCAGTCTCAAGTATATTCATTAACACTTTACCACAGACCCGTGACATGACTTGCAAACGATGCAATTTGTCAAATGAAAAATATTTGGCTTTTTAAAAACCTCTGAAGGTCAAGTTGTTTACAGAGAACAAATTTGAGATTTGTGAAAAACACACGGCAAGGTGCTCACAAATAACCTTTCAATTATTTTGAATGATTAAGCCAATGTTTAATTCACCAGAGGAACAGCTTCCTTCAGACTCGCTGCATTAACATCATACACTAGTTTGCTTTTTTAATGCTGTTTAATGGGAATAATAGGATTGCAAAATTCTTTTCCCGTAGCTATTCAAGTGTGTGGTTTTTTAACTACAAAATAATTTCCATACAATAAATGTTTTATACAATAATTGCGTCCAATAATAATTGAGTTCAATATCAATAGCACAAAACTTTTGCACTGCTTAGATGCTGCTTGACCGCTGAATCTACCCAGATTGGGATAATTCTACTCTGTAGTATTAATTGTTGTGTTCCAAATTGTGAGATATGTGTAGCTCATTTGTTTAACATGTTGAAGGTTGCTTGCAGTGACACTACTGTATGTTTTACATGTACGGCTGCAGTGGTGTTCCATCAATTGCACTATATCGAAGAACTGAAAATATAAATCATGACCGAATTCATCTCATGTTTCTAAACCAAGTCTGGTGTCCAGAATGCTAATCCGGCAATAATTCAGGTGAATGTGGACTTGTTTCAAATCTCAGCTTGGCTGCTGGAATGAGTTCCTGTAGCGATTGAATTCCGCAGATTGATCCTGGGTTTTCTGCTCTGCCTCCTGGTTTTGTTTCAATGCTTTTCTATTAGACAAAATAGCATCCAAAGTATACTGCAGAATAGCATAGGAAACACACTACTGTATATATAGTTTACTTAAGTAATTAATTACAGAAATATTTATAGTCATTATGAGGATTAGTATTCTGTAGTGAATAGTTACTAAAGACATTACACAAAAATCTGAAAAGGTCAAGGGTATGTCAGCGTGGTGATTTATAAGGGTGTGTCATAGCATTGGTGTGTCCGGATAGTGGTGTGTCAGTGTGGTGATGTATTAGGGTGTGTCAGGGCAGTGGTGTGTAAGGGTTTGTTGGGTGCATGTGTGTATCAGGGGTTGATTTGTAAGGGTGTGCCAGGGTGGTGGTGTTTAAGGGTTTGTTGGGTGCATGTGTGTATCAGGGGTTGATTTGTAAGGGTGTGTCAGGGTTATGGTGTGTAAAGGTTTGTTGGGTGCATGTGTGTATCAGGGGTTGATGTGTAAGGGTGTGTCAGGGTGGTAGTGTGTAAGGGTGTGTCAGGGCAGTGGTGTGTATGGGTTTGTTGGGTGCATGTGTGTATCAGGGTTTGATGTGTAAGGGTGTGTCAGGGTGGTGGTGTGTAAGGGTTTGTTGGGTGCATGTGTGTATCAGGGTTTGATGTGTAAGGGTGTGTCAGGGTGGTGGTGTGTAAGGGTTTGTTGGGTGCATGTGTGCATCAGGGGTTGATGTGTAAGGGTGTGTCAGGGCAGTGTTGTGTAAGGGTTTATTGGGTGCATGTGTGTATCAGGGGTTGATGTGTAAGGGTGTGTCAGGGTGGTGGTGTGTAAGGGTGTGTCAGGGCAGTGGTGTGTATGGGTTTGTTGGGTGCATGTGTGTATCAGGGGTTGATGTGTAAGGGTGTGTCAGTGCGGTGGTATGTAAGGGTTTGTTGGGTGCAAGTGTGTATCAGGGGTTGATTTGTAAGGGTGTGTCAGGGTTATGGTGTGTATGTGTATTGGGTGATATGTAAGGGTGTGTCAGGGTGGTGCTGTGTAAGGGTGTGTCAGGGTGGTGGTGTGTATGTGTGTATGTGTATTGGGTGATATGTAAGGGTGTGTCAGGGTGATAGTGGTGGTGTGTAAGGGTGTGTCAGGGTGGTGGTGTGTATGTGTGTGTATGTGTGTTGGGTGATATGTAAGGGTGTGTCAGGGTGATAGTGGTGGTGTGTAAGGGTGTGTCAGGGTGGTGGTGTGTAAGGGTTTGTTGGGTGTGTGTGTATCGGGGTGGTGTGTAAAGGTATGTCAGGGTGATTATGTGTAAGGGTTTATTGGATGTGTGTGTGTATCGGGGTGGTGTGTAAGGGTGTGTCAGGGAAGTAGTGACTCATTAGTTATTCTGAGGATTTTAGTAAGGTGTTTTTTTGCATTTATTGTATTTGAGCATGTGACTAATTCATGTGATATACATGTGATGTACAGTACTGATGCTGGGAATAGAGTTGTTTTGGGAAGTGTGGTTCAGGAAAGAAGCTGTAGGTGACACAATGCTGCTGTCAGTAGTAGGTGAGTCTGATCGAGCACTTCGATTTTCTTTAATTATGTCTGAAATATTTTGCCATGTTGTCTGAGTTGCATGGACAGGAGAACCTTTCAGTTCAGCTACAGTAAGCATCTCATCCATGTAGTGGTTTGCAATGGCAGGTGTGACACTGATACTTTGGCTACACAATTATATTTATGTTCTACATATTTCTAGTCCACTTTCTGAAGAAGGAAACTTTATCTGGAGAGTCAGTTTTTCTTCTATCACCAAGAGGCTGAGATTTGATGATTTATCTCCTGTCTTTGTCTCCAGGAGATTGACTTCAGAACCCCAAGAGCTTTATCTCAGAAATCCGACTCAATTACACATAGCTTCAGTTTTTGTTCTGGGATCATAATTACAAGTTGCTCACTTATTTTCTTTTGAGCTTTTCCTCTTACAGTTTATTTTTGCCTTGTATACAGTATAGTGTGTAGTAAACAGCAGTATAGTATACAGCTTATAGTGTGGCCTTGCTATTTAATACATCTACTTCTATTAATCAGTGACTAATTGAGGAACAGTTTGATAACTTGCACAAGTTTTCAGCTACTTGGGAATGAAAACATAACATTTCTGTAGCATTTGGCATAAAAAGTCACATTTGGTCCACCTGTGTGGTTTGTGAGGGAACTTATTCTGTCTTATTTTAGTATAATGATGCTTTAAATCATAGGTCACTAACAGGCGGACCGCGGTCCGGGTCCGGACCCAGAAGCTGTCCAATACGGACCTGGACCTACAGCCAAAACTAAAGGTTATGATTTAAAAGTTGACAGGGCGCTTCTATTTTTACCGGTGCAGCTTTTGCAATATTTATGGTAGTGGCAATGGAAACGCACAGACCAGATGCATGCGAGTTAAACCATCCCACGTGATACGACTCAGCCAATCAAGTCTGTGCATTCCTGAAGTAAACACTGCGACTCAACAGTGCAGGACAGATGAGAGAGAATTAGAGTAAAGTTACACATGAAAGAAAGATAGTGATACATGTAGAAAACAAAGGGAGAGAAACAGACGAGTGAAACGGAGAAAGGGAGAAAAACAGACGCGTGAGAAAGGGAGAAAAACAGATGAGTGAGACGGAGAAAGGGAGAGAAACAGACGAGTGAGACGGAGAAAGGGAGAGAAACAGACGAGTGAGACGGAGAAAGGGAGAAAAACAGACGAGTGAGACGGAGAAAGGGAGAGAAACAGACGAGTGAGACGGAGAAAGGGAGAGAAACACACGAGTGAGACAGAGAAAGGGAGAGAAACAGATGAGTGAGACGGAGAAAGGGAGAGAAACTGACGAGTGAGACGGAGAAAGGGAGAGAAACAGACGAGTGAGACGGAGAACGGGAGAGAAACAGACGAGTGAGACGGAGAAAGGGAGAAAAACAGACAAGTGAGACGGCAAAAGGGAGAGAAACAGACCAGTGAGACGGAGAAAGGGAGAGAAACAGGCGAGTGAGACGGAGAAAGGGAGAGAAACAGACGAGTGAGACGGAGAAAGGAAGAGAAACAGACAAGTGAGACGGAGACAGGAAGAATAAAGAACAAATTCAGCTCTCCAAAAAAGAAAAGAAAAGTGGACAGGGAAAACATTTAATCCAGAATGGACAGATTCATTTCTGTTCACACTTCACACTAAACCAGTGTCTCTCATATGTACAGAAACCGTGGCACTTATTAAAAGTGACAATGTGAAACACCATTATGAGACAAAACATAAAGGTTTTGAACAAACATATCCACTCAAATCTGAAGACAGCGTCCCTGAGACAGCTTTCCCAGGTCTGAGGGAAGTAGCCCTATACATCCTGACCATGTTTGGCTCTACATACAACTGCGAGGCAGCTTTCTCTACAATGAACATAATCCAATCTAAATATGGTTCCAGGCTCACTACTGAGCACCTCCACATGTGTATGAGAGCCCTGACTCCATTCAAGCCCAGGTTTAACATCCTGCCAAGCTAGAGCTCAGTTATCTCACTGAGAAAGAAGTGGGGGAGTGGGATATAAAAGGGAAAGTAAAGCACTTTATTTAAACATACACAATTTTCAGATTTTATGTATTTTCTCTTATTTTTAAATGTAGCCCTACTTTTATTTATTTAATGAGAGAACATTATACATATTTACAATCATACATATGTTCAGTTCTATGTTACGTGACAATAAATATTTAGATACACTCCGTCCAGGGTGTATCCTGCCTTGATGTCCGATGACGCCTGAGATAGGCACAGGCTCCACGTGACCCGAGGTAGTTCGGATAAGTGGTAGAAGATGAATGAATGAATGAATTATACTGAATGTATTTTATTTGACAGTCAGGTATTGATTGCTTGCAGATGTTGATACAACTACTAGGCTACTTATATATATATATATATATATATATATATATATATATATATATATATATATATATATATATATATCACACTAACTAGTTAGACATTATGATCTTCTGGACCTTTGCTTCAAGAAATTTTCTCTTACTGGACCTCTTTAAATTTTAGTTGAATACCTCTGCTTTAAATGATAAAGGATATAGCAATCCTAATAGATTCCTTTTCTTTATAAAAGATGTTCAGATGTTCAACCAGGACCTTGAACAGACTGGAAACATTGTGCCAGAAATAGTCTTGAAGATACTTAAAGGCTGGCTTCTTATCTAGAGCTGTGACATGATTGTTTCTTGAGGCTCAATTAACTGTGTAGTGGTGGCATCAGCACCTTCTGGGGGTACACTAAAGGCTCCCACTTACCCCTGTACCTCACCATATCCTAGTGAACCTGGTGCACTGTGACCAGTCCTGCTGTTGGTCATATGATTTGGCACCCCTGCTGACACTTGGTAAAATCTCCTTGAAGAACCCTCAGAAATGCCACTATATTGAAATCTCAGATGGTCTTCTAGTTGTGGATGAAGGAAGGTCCCGATATGTGATTGTAGTTTGATTGTAGTTTGACGTTTGGAAAGTTTCAACACACAGAAATAGCGGTTGCTTGAGTAGTCAGTTATTTAGATATATTTTCCAATAAATAGAAACCAATTGTCCATTTTATATTCCAGATTTTTGCAGTTCTTTCAGGTGAAATGAGTTGACCATGGTTTAAAATATGACTTAAAGCCCTCACACATTTTAGCAGATGGTTAAACTCACCACAGACATAGCAAAATACATCTTATGGATGCTTACAACTTCTTGATGACAACTACAAAAAATGCTGAAATGTGTCCATTTAATAAGGTTAAACTAAACTAAACTGTTGGGCTTAAGATCCCAGTATTTATATTACTATTTAGATTACTGGAAAGTTCTAGAAAGTGTATAAGCCTGGCAATGTTCAGGAAAATAGATTTGAGATGTTCAGGAAGAGAACTTATTTTGTAATATACCTTTTTCCAGATATATAATATATCTTTTTCTAGAACAGTCCAGAATTATTCGGTGTATATATATATATTGAATATTTTCTGAGAAAATAAAAAAGGATTCTGAAACTTTCTAGAACTTTTTTCTAGTGTCTAGTGTCTTTTTTATGTATTTATTTTGTTTATTTTGTTTATTTTTTTTTTAATGTGCTTATTTTAATTGGGAAAATTGGTAGCTTTGTGTCATTTTGATTTCCTTTGGAATTTATGTAAACAAAAAAAGATGCAACTCGCCTGTTTTCTGAAAGAAAAAAGAAAAATACCAAATTTGATATTTCATTTCATTTCATTTCATATTTCATTTAATTATTTGCCACATTGCCAAGAGTACTAGCAAGGGTGATATATTAGTCTAGTGCAGGTCTATTGCTTGTGGAAAACAATTTGACTGAATCTTTCCCTTTACTTTTCAATGTTGCACATATAAATCTGAATAGCCAATCTGGATGATTTTCTGTATTATTCTCTTCAAACAGCATAATACAATGAAAGTCAGCCATGTCAGTACCTAGGATGCCTGTCTTCAAGAATGGTGTCATTTACTTTGATCTGAAAGATTTATTTCTTTTATGAAAAGAGGACGATGCAATATATATATATTTTTATTTAACCCAATGTAAAATATACATGGGCTGAAGGCTGGTATTGTAATAATGCAGTTTGCATTGAAACATTATATGGCAGTTTAAATAAAGTGCAGAAAGTTTGTATCATATGGAATGTATCAGAAGGAATGAGTTGGTGTGTCCATGGTGGTCTGCATGCTAATGCTAATGATAATGTACAGTAGCCACTGTATATTTAGCCTGATCCAATATTCATAGTCATTTGCCATGCATGTAAAATCATTTGTTCCTGCACAGCAACATAGCCAGGAATTAATTTCTAAAAGGGTGAGGAAATAAAATGCCCAAAGTTAGCAGAGATCTGTAGCAGACATAAAAGAGAAAAACAGACAAACCCCAGGACACATTATAAAAGAGCATATTTTAGAGGGACTTAGGTATTAGGTATAGAACTACATTGCTTTAAAATCAAATTAAATTTCAATATATTGATGAGGAAAAATAAATAAACAAATCATTCTGAAGTGTAAAACTTTTATATTTTTTACCTCACAATATAAATAATATCTTATATCCTGCAGAGATTTTGAAAACATGAAACCAGTTTAATCATTGAAATGCTGGATATCATGACAACCAACTGCTGTAAATAGACTGAGAATGTAACTGAATGCTTGTACATAAACGCTTAGCATTCCAAATGAGTACGAATATTAATTTTTGTAAGTTTGTATTTTCTTGAAATTTCCAGCAGCTAGAAATTAAATTTGTGCATCATTATTCAGCAGGAAGGAAGAAAAACAAACATGTGAGCATGAAGTTTGATGTTTTTGTGTGGAGCTTTTAAAAAAAGTTGCTGAAGCTCATGGGGAGGTTTTCCAGGTTTCAGTAAAATCTCCACTCCAATCTCAAAAAACAGCGAGGACTTAAAACTAGCTTAAAACATTTGGACACTGGAAATGGTAGACAGAGTTTTCTCATATCTTCAGTTTTTGATTGGACAAGTTGAAAGTGATGTGCATTCCTGAAAAGAAGTTTACATATCTACTATGCTGGCATTGAACCTGTCAATTCTACTAGCAGAATAAATACAGTAATAAATTCAGTAACACGGTACTAATAGGAGATCATTACTCTATTCGGGCATGTTTCTAAATCATAACGTGGAATCAAAGTTCCCACAACAGAAATATTGGACAGTTATTAGCTTGTGGGACATTCATTCAGTCATTCGTTTATTCTAGCAAAACTGCATTTTGATATAATATTAATGATTAAAAGTTTCCTTTCCTGACTATTCTATTTATTTAGCTGCATTACAATTTGCATGAAAGAAATGTCCTCACAAGGATAGTATAGCACACATATGTGTGGGTCTGTAATCCTTTTTCTCATGGGGACATCATCCTGTTTACACAAATTCAGCTTCATTTACATTTATGGCTTTTGGCAGATGCCCTTATCCATATCCAGATTTATCTCATTTACACAACTCAGCAGTTGAGGGTTAAGAGCCTTGCTCAAGGGCTCAGCAGTGGAAGCTTGGAGGTGATGGGAATTGAACTCATAAGTAGTCCAACATCTTAAAATAGAATTTACATAACCCAGAATTGAGTTGTATATAAGTAGAAAATGAAAACAGATGATAGATGGCAGCGACACTATGGACTGTAAGTGGAATGAAGTGCAGATATGTTCGGTTGTTTGTGCAGTACAAAGCTGTGTAATATCAGGCAGAAATATTTGCAGTGAAATTGCGAACCTATAACAAATGCTTATAAAAACAGTAATGCAATATATTAACAGGAATGTAGGGGAGTTATGCAAACAAATGCAAGGTTTAGTCCTAGCTGCTTTCTTAATTGAGTTCCCGAAAGGTCTGTGCCTCTAGAATGCGGTCAGGGTGACTCAGTAGAGTTTTCCTCACGAAGAAAATGATTAAACCGTTTGCTTTTTTAGGTAATTGCCATATTTTTGGATCATTTCCTCTTAAAAAGCAGAGTCAGGATAGAGTGAAGTTGAAGTGTGTGGCATTTATTCCCAGTCAGTTCTTTACAAATAATAATAAAAAAAAATAAAAAATATGGCTGCAAGCAGTCCAGCAATAAAAAGCTATTACTTAATATTTTGCAAGGCTGTAAGCAACTAAACCAGGAAATTGCTCATTTTAATATAGTATATAGTGTAAATATAAGTTAAGAAATATGTGTTACATTTTCATAAAGAAAGTATGCTTTGTAAACGTCCATTACACTTATAAGGCTATCTATTTCTATTATATCTACAGAATTGTGCTTAGACAATTTCCACAATATACCACAATATACACTGTGGTATATTTAACAATGCAGGTTACTGTAATGCCTGCCTGTGCTGATTGATTCTATATTTTCACAGACCTGTAAGGCGTAGTTAACCTTGTCTAATAGCTACTATAGTTTCACTGTGTGATCGATGTCAGCCATATTTTTCCAGATATGGGACCCTCCTCATAGACGGTGAATGAATCTTAGACAAAGACACTGCAGGCAAAGAGTCAAGTCAGTCAGACCAGCTATACTGTAGTTAAAGCCACTTGCATGTTTTACTTGATATAGCATAACCAAGTGTTCTAACTTATTTTTCCAGGTGCTCTCAGATTGAACCCTTACGTTACTCAAATTTGGTAAAAATACCTCAATCCATTCAAGAGACTAAGGCGTTTCCCATTTGCCCAAATTTTGGCACAACGTTGAATTGAAAGCTCAATATTCTTTTGATAGTTATTAATGTTAGGACTCAGATCTTTCTGCTCTGGTTTTGTTTCAGTTAAATGAACGGCCTAGGACTAATTCACAAAAGTTTAAATAAAAACCTGAATGACGGAATGTTTTACATACAAGAAATTCAACTTGGTATATGTTTTGTTTGTCTTGAGTCATGGATTCCAATTTGATGTGACAAATGGTTCAGGAGTTGAAGAAAAAACAATTTATTTGAGTTCATTTGGAGTTTTATTTCTTCTTCTCTGTCTTTTAATGTTCTTTGGTTCCTTTTCTGGTCCTTTTAAGCCCATACCCTGACTTTCATCATGAGCAGACAAACCACCCCTTAACAAAGTAAAAGCTTCATGCAGTCCTTACATGGTGTATGAAAGAACGCAATGTGGCAGAAGTAAAGTTGTGTTTAAAGCAAACAATTGACTACTAGACTAATTCATTCAAATTCAAAATGTATTTATCACATACACAACCGTATACAGTAAGACGTAGTGAAATGTGTCCATGACAAAAATATATTCAGTAAGGTAATAAAGAATAAACCAAAGAATGAAAAATTACTAACAATATAATGTCAAAATAAAACTACAGTAAAAATAGAATTTACTAAACAGAAAGTATATGGTAAAATATAAAATTCTATATATGAATGCAGAATGGTGGTAGGACTGTATGACTATTGTGAGTAGTTTGTGACTATTGTGACTAAGTGCAGATGTTTGCAAATATATTGCAAAAAGTGTTCAATGTATTGTGTAATATATGATGTGCAAAAAAACTACAGTAATATTAATGTGTGTTGAGTGTTGAGTAAATGAAAAAGTTTGTTGGCCCAAATTGCTGAGAGGAATGGAAGAAAGAAGAGTCATCTTGGTCCAGCACCACTTTCTGTAGGTCATGGAGCTTAGTGTGGATGGAACACTCAGCTGACCACACCACCTTTTGGAGAGCCTCTAATCCTGCAAATTTTTATTCTTAAACCAGGCCATGGTGCTGCCCATAAACTTTATAGGTCGCTCTCAGTGGTTTAAAATTTCCTTAGAGTGCAGTTTAAATTCCCTTAGGTGTCTAAGGTGTTAAAGAAGCTGAGAGGCCTTTCTCACCAGGGTGTTGATGTGACAGGACCATGACAGGTCCAGTGTGATATGAACACCTAGGTATCTGAAGCTGTCCACTCTTTGCACTGGTAGTGCTTCAATGTTAAGTGGATGGTAGTGCTTCTCCTGCTTTGTGCCGAGGTTCTATTAATTCAGATAATATCAATTCAGTATGAATATGAGAATTGAAAATGGAAGCCATGCTTGGAATTGTTGAGCTTTTCCTAATGAAAAACCTGATGAACAAATTTAGGTAAATGACCAAAAAGGACACCAAACTATAGGGGTCTTCTTAAGCATTTTCAACTGTGCTTAGTTGCTCGTGACCCAGTTCACCATAACAGTGAACTGGGTCATGAAGTTCCATTCCTAGTGGCAACCTTTTGAGCAATAAGTAGATTCAATTGCAATGTGGCATTAAACCTCTCAACCTGTCAATCCCTGGTCTGAATGAGGTCATGGGGCCTTCTCAAAAAAGGTTGCACGTGCCTATACAGACTTCAGATTCATAATTTGAACCTTGGATACTGTGGTCTGTTGGTGGAAAAGAATAACTTTTCTTGGATACTGGGTCTAAAGAAGCTTGTCTATGATCCCACTGGCTCCATCAGGCCTTTCTGTTAGAACTAAAATATGACATTTTACCTACACAGGAAGCTCCTTACCTTCCTCATTCCATATCAGGAGCAGGACCATATCAGGGTTAGAAATTTGATTGTTACATAACTGTTTATGAACATATTTTTCCAGCTTTGGAACAGGGCAATGAGTTTTATCAGCCAAGAAGAATAGCTATAAAACATTTTAAAGCAGCAAACCATTACATGGAGCATTGAAATTAAACCACTAGCCCTACAACCTGATAGATTTTTGAAACACAAGTAGATCAATCTAAAACCATTTAGTGTTCTGTTTGTCACGATCAGCGCACTGCACACGCCCACCGAACACCAACACAGAGAAGCGTCTCCAGAATACTAGCTCTCCCGGACTACACCTCCCAGAATCCACCAGACTCTGATTGCTCCACCACCTGTTCCTCATCAGCCGCTTCATATAAAGACTGAATGTGAACTTGACACCAGTGCGAAGTCTTGATCTGTTCTGGCAATCATTCTGAGCAATTCCCGTGTTTTCTCTGTCCTGGTTTCGGTTTCTGCTTCTTTGTTTTCGTTTTGTGATTGTTTGCTGCCTGCCCTGACCTTCTGCCTGTCTTACCGTTTCCGATTTCTGCCTGCTCTCTGAGATTGTGTTTACTTGCCCTGACCTTGCCTGTACGACCACGAGTTTGTCTTTATTAAAAGCTGCAAATGGATCATCTGCCTTACGACTCTTCGTTACACTGTGCCTATATTGTTATATGTTTAAAATAGGTTACTTGGTGCCTGAAAAGGCAACACTTAGCTGGTTTCAGATTTCTGTTGGTCTGTGGTAACTGGCTTAGCACTTCAGAAGAAGTAAAATAAAAAGCCTTTATTTGTAACATATACATGACCGTATCTATGTAGATGGAAATGTAATAGATTTATACAGAAGACTGGAAAGATGGGTCAGTGTTTAAGCCTCTCCTCATTTGGTGCATCAGGTCAGTAGTTCAAATGTCTGTCTCGAGGTGGTTCTTTAGTTCACACCCTTTTTTTAATGAGTGCCATTTTATTTGGAATCTGTATCATAATATAGGGGATGTGTGCAGTTCAGGGAAACAAAAGAATTACACATCCATTATGCACCCAATTTTTATTCAAAACACTACAGAATACATAAAAAGGGAGATTGAGTATCATGTGGAATTTTCCCAAGTTTTCCATGGTTATATGCTCTATATCTATATTCAGTGTGTTTTCTGGCTCTGCCCCCAGTGTAGCGTTATGATTGCTGTAGATTGCTAAACATCCCAGTTGTCTGGTATCTTGCAGATAACCTCAAGTGAGTTTCAAAAGGGCAGTTTATGACTATCTGAGACAGACAGAAAAATTGAGTTTATAAAAACAAGAAGTGCCATTTAGTACTCTATTACCAAAGTCCACAAGGACCATCTGCTCTGAGGCACATTAGTCAAACTGACGCTAACAGCTGCATATTTTGTCATCTCATATCTGTTTTCAATGTTATAGGCTCTTGCCAGCATGCCCAGTGGTTTCTGTACAGTATCAGCATCATTATTTAAGTTAAAACATCCACAAGTATGCTATCATGTTCTTGTTAGGAGTGATCTGCACACAAAATAGACACCTCATCCCTATTCTTTGTCGTAACTTGATATTCCTGCTAGTGAAAGCAAGTTCTGTGGGTGGTCCATAAACAGCCTCCAGTTCCTCTATTTGGCATGTGTAATTTGAACATACAGACCTTGTGGACCCCTGCCCCTGCAGTTCCAACTAAACAGAAGATCAACTGGACCGCCATCGTCTTCCCTGGCAAATGACTGTGTTTAGCACAGCTCTGGGTGTCTGAATCCTGCATGCTTGGAAGAAAACTGTGCACTCTCAGGATTATCCTCAATGAGCTGAGCCACATAATGCCTACAACCATGGCACTGTGTTGAGTCTTTTGGCATATGATAGAGAGGGCTGGTAAGCAGCTTTGACTGGCATACTGTCAAAGGCAGGAATGACAATCATAAAAACAAAGAACCCACACATGCTTTATACAGTCTGTGAACAGGAAGTGCGTGGAGTTGAAGTGGTGTTCTGGTGTATGATATTCTTCCTGTCTATAAATTAGAACTGTGATTGCAATTTTGTCCCACATATTGGCCTATAGCTAATCATCTGGTAAGTTTATCTGCTAGTTCGCCGAAGTCTGTTTCTTTTTTTATGTTCCAGAAAATTTCTACTGTCTCACCAGAGTAGGTGAAATGCATCCCAGATCAGCACCCAGTGTAATCTTTCCTGAACTGTGCCACCAGGCAATGGTTGGGGATGGCTCAAGGGAGCTTCCCTCTTGGACAGCTCCAGGGCTAGAGCATTATTAAACATTCTCGGGGTTATTCCCATATTTCTTTCCATTTTAAAAAGATGAGTCAAAAGAGACTGATGTTGTGCATGGAATTTATTTGCAGCTATTTGCCAGAGGAAAACAAAGAAACAAAAAAAAAGTATAGACATCATTTCTCTTTGGCAAACCAAGCTTACTGCATAACAATGACTAATGTTTTCACCTATAACCAATTTCACAATGGAGTTCAATTAAACCATAATCCTTTTACCCACACTAACATTCGGGGACAAAATATTTGTGTAACAAACCAATGTCCTAACCAGGGTGATGCATTTAAATGTATTGGTGCTGATGTAAGTGCTACTGTATATGCATCATGCCTTGTCCCAAAAACGGTTGCTCTGCAGTGCCTCCTGAAGTCTAGAATTGGAATTAACAAAAGTTGTAGCTTAATAACTGCTCTGCATGTCCAATATGTTCGCAAATCATGTTATTCTCTACTTACTGTAGGTTTGGTGCTGCTTAGCAATCTCAATACACATCAACTGACTATTCATAATGCATTTCATAAAGTTTTTATATACTCAAAATGTGTGCTAGTAATGTGGGTTATATATAGTAATGGCTACAAATAAAGTTGAACGATTCATAAAATAATATAGTTTTAGGAAGAACACTCTGTATAAATGACTATCACTATACATCAAATTAAATGTAAAACAAGTACAAAGTGTCCTAAAATGACTTCCTAGACTTTTTCTGGGGCTCCCTCAGGAATATCTAGCAGAATAACAATGGCACAATGATGACTGGTTAAACAAAAATAAGCAGATATATATATATTACAAAATGTTTATTATAAAATTAGGATTCTGGTTCCCTTATTTTCTTTGATTAATAAAGTGATATATATATATATATATATATATATATATATATATATATATATATATATATATATATATATATATATATATATATTTGTTTATCCTTCCTGAAGAAGTGTGCTCAGGTATTTTTATAGCTAGCGGTCAAATAGAGGAACCAGTGGGGAAAAAACATATACAGTACTAACATCGACCCAGTAGGGCAGAAATCACAATGCCCCATGCTCACTCAATGAACAGAGGTGCATTTATTATTATTTTTAAATCCATTTGCATAGAAATTGTAATTGAATAAAAACTGCCATATTTTAGTTTAGTTCTCAATCCATTTCCTTATTAGAAAATGATATGATTAGCAATTTTTATCTCTTTTTATCTATCTATGTAAGTGGCTAGGTTATTGAAGCATGTTTGCATTGTAATTATGAGCAGACGAAAACCATCATAACTGCACCAACTGATCAACTGACTTCAATAAACACATGAGAAAAATAATTGTACATCTAAAACATTGTGAAAAAATTCCAGAGGCAGATGAATGCTTCGTAGTTTCATTACAAGAAAGCATTAGCATTTTAGTTGGAATACCTGAACACCATCTCATCTCATAATCAGCAATATAAACCATCATCTAATACTTGTTTAAATTGGGACTAACTAATGATTTATCCATAACTATTAATCTGCTGAAGCATAGGTTTGTACTTTTGTCATATCACGTTCTGACTGAATGTATCTTAAGAAAAAACTCTAGAACAGGCGTGTAAATGTGTTGACTCTTTAGTCGACCTAACACGATGTCTGAATTTACTCAGTGTCCTCTCCTGTTCTCTGATCCTTGAAGAGCAGGACCTCTTTATGTGAAATCACATCAGTTTAATTACAACTCCGCTATGCTCCGTTGTCACATTGACATCAGGGTCTGGTGTCTGTGCTACACTGGCAGATTGTTTACCTTGTTAATGATGTGTAGGTCACGATCCCAACCACTTCCCGTTAATGGAGTCAGTTGAGGGCACACTACAATAGCACTCTTGACACAAGTGTATATTTGTGTGTATGCTTGAGTGTGAGTTGGAACTAATTTGTATTTGTGTCTGAGGTAGAAACAGGTGGCGTGAAAGTTTATTCCATTAATCAGGATTCACTAAGCTAGTATTAACAAACATTCACATGATACTTTTTTGGTAAACTAACTTTTCTCTTATTCGGAGTCAATATGCAGATGAATTATTACAGTACTTTAGCTGTGCAGAAATATAATGTTTTCGGTATACGTCTTCACTTTGTGTGCTGGAGGGATTAGATTTCTATACAGCCTTTGCAGCAAAGGGCAGGTCTCTTTCAAATAGAATGTTTCCATAAATATTTCACTCAGCATTTCTGCATGGCTGAGTTTTGGAGAGTCTCTGAGAAAGAAAGACAAAGTGCGTGTCTCTTATGGGAAAGCCTCTCTATTTGCTTCTACCCATCGTTGCTTACTGTGTGTACAAAATCTTATACAGCAAGGATGAAGAATTATAAATAGATCTTCTTTTCCTCCATAAATACAATTGTGCACCATGTTTGCACTTGTTCTTAAACGAAGTATCATATACTCTTAATGCAGCTTTTTCAGATTAAAAATTCATTTTACTTTAGTCTTTAACCTCCTCACAGAGGCTACCAGGTTTTAAGCGGACATATCCTTACCAGAATTTATTATACTGTCAATTTTTCTTAAAAGCCTCTGGACTATCAGAAAATAGCCAAATTATATCCCTGGGAGCTTCTTCTTAGGGTATGGTATCTTCTTTTTTTTATCTTTGCATTAATGTTGTTCATGGCTAAAATCGTTTATACCAACGTCATCTGACAAAATTACACAATTAGAATTCTAGAGTCATTTGGTAAAGTTCAAGCGATGCATTTTATGGACCTCAGGAATTGTTTCTTTTCTGTAATCCTTTTAAAGCAGTATGCTTTTTTTTTGGTGGCATCTAACAGATTATTATCACTAGAAAAATGACAGAAAAGGTGCATTGTTGCAAATGTGATCTTACTACAAATAATGGTGGTAAAAAAGTGGTATTGCTTTCTTTCCTAAGAGTTTCTTCAGGAACTTAAAGGAAGGAAACTATGTTCAGCATGAAGCCTTCTTGGACGTCTAACTGACTTCCAGTCGTGCTGGAAGAGGAATTTAATTAAAAAATGTTCATTTAAAATGGCATGAATGGCATGAAGCACAAATTTGCAGGACGTGTAATCCTTACTCATGCTGAATTATCGACACCATGCTGATGGGCAACACAAGCTTCGAAATCTAATTATTAGCTTTTCATCATCTGACTGAAGAAAGTCTGAACACAACCATGAGGAAGAGCCACATGACCGTAGGATGCTTGACCTTGCTGAAGCTATCCTTTATCTGCTAAGAGTGCTTTGTTTATTCATGTATGACCTCAAGGCAAACTTACATTGTTGTAACCAAATAACATAGCTAGGAGAGAAGAGGAGAAGAATAGAAGCTAATAAAAGGAAAACTCTGACAGACTGCCAATAAAATACTCTCTTGGGTAGGGTAGGGTAACACAATTTGTATTTCTAATTGCCTTTTAATTGATTTGTTTGCTTTATTTTGCATCCATGCATTAGTGACAGATTTACGACTCATGTTACACAGACTGCTTAAAACAATGAATACAGCACAATGATTTATCAGACTCATTATATTGGGCAAACAAATACTTAGTAGAAATTTGGTGTTCTATGGCAAAGACTTTTTGAAATAAAGAAATTTACAATTATGTTTATGGATAAAAGCTTTTTGTGTTCTCTTAAATGCATGATAAAGCTAATTTGATCATTTTATTATTTTTCTTTCAGAGTGCTTTACAGTAGTTGTGGCTCAAACAGTTAAGAACAGCAAAAGTTGGCAGAATTGAGAAAAGACATAGACCCATCAGATCATTGTCTGTGTTTGTCAAAAGTACTTTAAATAATAGACAATGCAGTTGTAAGACAAACTGAACTGATGAAGTTATCTCTATTTTATCCAGAGATTTAATTAGTAATATTAAAAAAAGTGCAGTTCTGTCTGATTGAGGCACAACCATGTTTGTTCATTGATTAAAACAGCATTGGAATAAAATTTGTGAATGTTTTATTAAATGCTTTTATTACTAGATAGATTACCCTCTGTAACGACTAGGCTTTATGAGGCCTTTCACAGAATGGGCAGTAATTCCTCAGTCACCCTTTTGTAAACGGTTAATAACAGTCAGGTTGTTAAAAAGGGAAACAATATTCTACATAATTTTTTGTGGTTCATTAAAAAATTTTAAATGCTTCAGTCATTTCATGTATTTAAAAAAAAAAAATAAAAAAACTAGGTGTCTTAAACAGCGACATACAAGGTTCTGGTAATCTAAGCCTAGATTACACATCAAATGGTCATTGTGGTTATGCTGAATTGGTGCATACAGTATTTCCCATAATCCACTGGCCACTGAACACTATATTATCACGACACACATCACACGACTGATTTACACCTGATTCACATTCACTTTAATTAGCACTAGTATGTAAGTCATGTCTTGTACAGCAATCGGTGGCTAGATTTTGCCTTTTGGTATTACTCTGTTTAATTTTCTTGTTCATGTTAATGCCTTGCTATGTATTCCATGTGCTTGACCTGCAATAAACCAAGTCTGCAATTGTACCTGCCACTTCTACACATCTCAGACACAAATTAGGTTCAAATCTCAGCACTGCTAAAGTAAAATTGCTGGATGCTTGAGAAGGACTTTAACCCTTAGCTATTGTAAGTTGCTCTGGATAAGGATGTCTCCTACATGTAAACAGTTTTTCTCTTATTTCTTTCAGCAGCTTATCTGTGTAGTTTCTGGACAAGTGAGCCTTGAAAGGAAAACAAAATCCTCAAACAAAGTCATCAGACATGATTTTTAAATTCCAGATGGTATAGTTTGTTTGAAGGTGATGGTGGTGAGGAAAATCTCCCTAAGAGGATAATGAGGAACCGTTTCTAAATTCAGTATAGTTTTAGCAAATGTTAAACCATGGTCAGAGGCCTGTAGCAGGTCATTTACCACTTTAACCAGCGCTGTCTTTGTGCTATGATGAGGCCTAAATGATACATGACTGATACATTTCATGAATTTTATGTAGGTATAAACATAACTACTGTGCTACAACATTTTCTAGGATCTTGGAGATAAAGGTTAGATATTGTGATACATGTATTGAAACACTTGAGTTGATTAATTTGTGTCTCTTATCCTCTCAATCATTGATTATTTATGTCATTCACTTATTTGCACTTAGACAAATCTTTTTAAATCTTTAAATAACTCACACTGACAAACACAATCTTCAAGTCTTCTCTTAAGCACGTTGTCAGTGATTGTTCCAGGCCATTATTTACTGCCTGTTTCATTACTGTTTTGTCCAGACCCTTTTTACTCTTTGCTTCTTTATCTTAGTTTTGAACTTGTCTGCTGACCTCGAGACCATTTGCCTGCCTCATATTTCTGAGTACTGTCTTATCCTCGGAAATAGGACATTCTGTCAGAATTTCAGCCTTTATTTCCTAATATCTACATCTAAACGTGCATATTTACATCTAATGTAAAAACATGACACCTTTTGTCTGAATCCACCCATTTTTAAGTGCTTAAAATATTAGAACATGTGTCAGAACCTGTTAATCTGTAGGTTTACTTTTGGTTTGAGCCCCATTTGATAAAATTATAAAGTAAGATCAGAGCTTAATTCAAAATTCAAAACATTTTGAAGTGGAGAAAAGAGAAAAAAATCCAACAGAACCACTGCATAAGCACTGCGCATAAACAACACAACAAATTGGAATGTAATAAAAAAGAAAGAAAGCACTGGTGTACCAACAACCAGACAGTCAGCACATCAGTCAAGGAAAACAATAGCAGCTGATGAATGAAAAATTGTAAGAGCTGTGAAGATAAACTCAAAAAATCTTAAGTATCTTAAGTATGTAACCTAGTGAGCTAGCATTAATGTATTCAATGCTAGAGATGTAAGCACTTATGTATGGCGCTCTGGATAAGGGAGTCTGCCAAATGCTATAAATGTAAATGTAAAAAAAAAAAACAATCAGTTACATCACCAACAACCTCCACATGAGCAGGTTTAAAGGTCTCACAATCCATCATTTCAGGAAGACTTTGCAGGCAGAAATATTGAGGCAATACCACAAGACACTCATCAGCAATAAGAATCAGAAGACCAGATTGGAAATCACAAATAAATACAGAGATGAGCCATAAAAGCTATTGGACCCAGGATGAGCATCTACTAAAGTGATGGAAAGTCCCAAGTGTGTAGAAAGAAAGGATCTGCTCATCATCCAAAACTTACACGTTCACCAGAGAAGCATGCTGGAGGTCATGGCTTGGGCTTGCATGGCCTCTGAAAGTAAAAGTAGCTGTGCTACAAATCTAGAAAAGCATCACAAAATGTAGAATGCAGTGGTTCAGTGATGCATGATGCAGCTATTGTAAGCAAAAATTATGTGACCAAATGTTAAGTGTTAATTTCTTTTATTTGATTTGTGACTATCTGTTCAGATATTTCTGCTTGGCTACAATCAAGAGGTCTAACACAAAACATCATTTACATCTAGATATAACAATTAATATCAGAAAATCTGATCTGTTGTTTTATTCACATTCATCTTTTGATTGCAATCCCAAATGGCGTCTAACAAAAAAAAAAAGCCATTGTGTTCCAATACTTTTGCAAAGGGCTGTATATGTTTTGTAGCTTTTTATTGTTTTGTTTTATTTATATCTGTCTTTATTGTAATATTTATTTCTTTATTTATTTATTTGTTTTGTTGGTTAGTTAGTTCATTAGTTAGTTTTCTGTATTTGTTTTTTAGGCATAACAAGGAAAGTGTTTTTAGTGTTATGTCCAAACAATCAAGACAAAATATAATACTAATAATACTGATTAGATATTCATGCAGGAACATCATTGATTAACGATTAGTGCCACTATTTAGTTATTCTTCAATACTCAAAATATGGTTAATAGTAATTTTTTGCTTATTGTTTTGGAAAATAATTATTTTTTTTCTTTTGCAAATGCTTGTAATTCGAGACAAGTTAGTATTATAATCTTTACACCTTTTGTTGTGGCTGATGTCATACAACTTGTGGAGTATAATCAGGGGGCACAAGGACAACATATGAAACAGTTAGCAACGAGAGCTCAGGCTAAAACACTCGATGTGCTAATATGCTACTAGTGAACAACTTGATTAATTGATTCTTTTTAATATTCACTGAATTTGTTCAATGTCTTAATATATGTGACTAATATCTACACCAAAGCGCTTTTTGTTTTCTTTGTATTTTGTTACTCAACCTTTATCAATCTGCTAGCCACTAGCCGCTAGCTCCATGCTGCATTGCTATAGTATAAAAGGTCAGGATCATGAATATATTTGTTCAGTGATGGTTGCATGTATAGATTTGATTGATGGTTAGATGTAAAAATGAATTAAGTGAATAATTAAATAAAAATAATAATTAAACAGAAGAATGCAACCTCATTTTGCCAGATCCTGTAATATTGTCATGGAAGTTTAAGACACTAGGTCAGATATTTATATGCCGACTCATCAAGACTATTTGTTGTAGCACTGATTAATTCTGCTATTTAACATCACTGATAGATGGTGCTGTGATTCAAGGCCTGCTCTGTTTCCTGTTTTGAGTAAAACAGTTTGAGAGACCATGCTTAGAAAATGTTCTGCTGTGAACAAACCTTTTGTCTAATGAACAAAAGTAAAAAGAGATATTGTTAATTGTTCAGCATCTGTCCCCTGTGCTGGGGATTTCAACATAAAAAAAACACCATACTTACCTGTTATTCCAAAAATGTGTGACCAGATTCATCATTCACGTATAATATAATTAAATATCTCTGCATTGTTATTTTGTTTTGTTTGTTCCTAAATTATCCGATTTTGTTAATTTGTAATAGTAATAATCAGTCAGATTCATGCTCATGCTTCCCTACAGTCACAAATGTTTAAATCAGTAATTTGTAAAGCAGTCTGTGGTTTGCATGTGATATCAACAGTACATTCAGAAAGTATTCAGCTTTATACTAAAATGCTTAAAAACATTATTTTCCTCACATCAGTCACCACGTCATACACAATACTAACAAAAAATAAATTAATGACATAAAGATTTATACACTTTGGTATATGGCTGCATTCCATTTCACTGAATCATCAATTGTTTTTTTTTTTTCAAAAATTTCCCATGTGTGGTAAATGCAGTGGATTGGCCATTTAAAAGGCAAATATCTGTCTAAGATCTCACAGCTGAAAATTCATCAGAGTAAAAAACAAGGCCACAAGGTCAAAGGAACTGCCTGCAGATCTCAGACACAGCATTCTGTTGAGGCACAGACTTCCCGAAAGGGTGTCCTTCATTGTTCTAATATAGTTCTTAAATTTGGATCAACCAGGAATCTTGGTGGAGCTGGACAAATTGAGCAATCATGCAAGAAGGACTTTGGTAAGAGAGGCAACAAAAAACCTAATGGGGTCCAGAGATCATGTGTTGTGATGGGAGAAACTTCAAACAGAAGTTCAAACATCAATGTTTCTGTGCTTTATGGGAAAGAAAAATAATAATCCAAGTGATGTTCCTGCATCTTGCACTTAGATGAAGTCTCCGTCTGGTTCTCTATAATAAAGCCCCGATCGTCTTAAATAAAGCCATGAATGCACTGTTCACTACATAAACAAAAGCAGCCATCGGTCTGAAAGGTTTGCCCACCTCTGCACAAGCCAAATCTGTGTTGAGTAAATGTCTTGCAAAACATCCTACTTTTGTTTTGATTCAAAAATCAGACTTCTCTCTCCAGTCATTCTCTTTACATATACTAAAAGGAAAAGATGTTCAAGATCCAGTCTCTTTTATTAGGTGTGCATGTATTCTTTCACTCTGCAAGAGGTGCCATGAAAGTGGCTTTGAATGTCATTTAATTCCTCCCGGATATGAATATTGATTCATGGATCATATCACTTGTTAATTCATCTTGTCCTGCCATGTTATTATTTGTCTTTTGTTTTCTCAAAGGTAATAAATGAGGTAAAAATACGGTTGAAAAGATTCTAGTCATATGTATTAAATTGCAGTCAGTGAGAGAAAACGTATGTGGTGTAAATTGCATGTGCAAAATAAAGTCATTAACTCGAATAAGAATACGGTTATAAGTTTTTGCCCTCTGTATGTCTAAAATACAATGTGCAATATTGATTCATCAAGTATTCTAAGGCATTCACCTCATCAGTGTTGTCATTAGGCAATTATGCTAATTATTGGGTTGAAGTGTGCATCTTATTAAACAGCTCCTCAGTACTTGGAATTCATGCAGGATGGTGCGGCTGCTCATTTAGGAACGTAAATGAGATGGCAGGATTTTCACTCCCATTGGACTAGAGTAATGAAATAAAGGGAAAATATCACTTAACTTGTGTGTGTGTTTGTGTGTGTGTGTTTATGTGTGTGTATGTACATGCAGGACTGGAGAAGGTGGGACGTGACTCCAATTATGAGCAGGAGGGAAAGGTTCAGTTTGTCATGGATGCTGTGTATGCTATGGCCCACGCTCTCCACAGCATGCACCGGCACCTGTGCTATGGCTACCCAGGCCTTTGTCCCCGCATGAGCAACATCAATGGCAAAGAGCTGTTGGAGCACATTCGCAAAGTCAAGTTCAATGGTGAGTAACTTTGTTTTTAAGCCCACTGGTTTCATCACATGATTAGAAGAAGCCTATTTGGTTTGCTTTTTGTTTTCCTCTTGCTTCAATTGCAGATGTGTACAGTATACTACTCATCTGCCCCTGTTTTCAACAAAGCAAGCCCTTTCATTTGTTTTACTTTGAGTTGTCTCTTTATATAGATCATAGCTGTGGCTGAATATATCCTGTTTTTGCAGCATTGCAGTGTTTCTTCAGAAGATAATAAGAGCGCTCTTTTCTTTATGATGTACTTCATCTTTATCATTCATGAGGTGACAAAAAAATTGTTTCAGTTTTGTTGGACCGGTGTTGTTCACTTATCTCTCTGAGCTCACAAGTCTCGATTACTCTCATTTTTGCTTTATTTTTTCACATTTTTATATATTTTTTTTAATCAGATGTTTTATTGTTTTAACCATTCTCTTCCTACATAATTCATCACCTCTTTATGGCTGGACACATTGTCATTTTTGTAAGTGTTTCTAAGCAGTTACTTGAAATCGATATATATGTAATGAAAAAAACAGGTGTGTAGGACCCTCTCTATGGCACAGCTTCGTTTCACTGATTATAGAAAATCACAGTTTTCTGCTGTTTTAAATACATCTGGACTAAAATGTTTCAGAACAACAAACAACAAACATTATGCAGAGAATGCAGCAATCATGAAATATAACAATAATCCACAGTGTTTTATGTAGAAGTCTTACATTTATATAACGTGAAGTATTATTATAAAATAACTCCACAGCCCACCAGTGATTTCAATGTTCTGCCATCTTAATGAGGCATGAACGCAATTTAAATAAACATACTCACAAAGCGAGCACAAAAACGAGTTTTAAGGAGGATAGTTTAATGAATGTGAGTCGAACTGAGTTTGTTTTTCTTGCAGAGTAGTTCAGACCCATATATAGACCTTTTCTCGCACTCTTCTTTTATATAAAACTCTAATTTTAATTGATTTTCAATTTATTACCGCCTAGCTCGGCAATAAATGCCTGGATTACCTTTTTTTATCATTTATCACATGGCAGAAGTGCAGAGGCTGGAGTTTGCCATCAGTGATAAGAGCAGAACTGCAAAAAAATGTTATATTAACAAGTGAAATATACTGATAGTTTTGCTAATTTTATTATTTTTCTTTGTACAAAAAAGAAATGTATGCAGTTCATGCTTTTTTAACCATGTAAGCTCTCTCTACCTGTCTAATGAGCCAGCATGAGTGATTGTGATGGTCTATCAGCACAGCTTGGATTCTTCTGCTAATAAAGAGAGCTCCTTGATGACTTCCCGTTAGATGACAGGACACTAAGATCAGATACAAATGCTGCTACTGCAATGCAGATTTAGCCAGAGACTAGGAGAGAACCTTAGGCTGGAAATGCTCAGAAGAAAAAAAGGGAGTGGGAGTGAGAGAAAACAGGATGAGGGAGAAGCACTGAGATGAGGATAGTGATTAATAGCAGGAAGGCCTTCAAATATGTTTTTAGGAACTATTAAAAAAACAACAGTGAAAAATGAACTAGAAAAATAGCCTTAAACAGAAGAAAAAATACACAAACACATCAAACACTATCACCTCATCATTTTTGGTGTTGCTCCTCATGCGATTTTCTGTTATATATGGTATAAATATTTATGTTATAAACCCAATATTATAAACCTAATATTGTATTTTAAATTTTTTATTTAAATATGAACTTGTGTATATTTTGAAAATACACACAATCTATGGAACGCATGATTAGTCCTCACAGCTTGAGCAGACCAGCTCCAACCAGAGCGCCGGTTACTGTATCTGTGTTCCTCAGAGTTTTCCAGTTTTATGCCACTGTCTAAGAAACATGCTAGAAAGTGGACTGGCGGTGATAAATTGCCAGTCCAGCTAATTGCTATGGTGTCCTGTGATGTACTGGCATCCCATCCATATTCCTACCTCATGTCCCCAGAATGAGTGTGATGGTGAAGTTCTCCCTGTCCTCCCCATTTTCTGAGCAGTAAGCTAAGCATGTGTGTGTTGTGTGTGTGTGTGTGTGTGTGTGTGTGTGTGTGTGTGTGTGTGTGTGTGTGTGTGAGAGAGAGAGAGAGAGAGAGAGAGAGAGAGAGAGAGAGAGAATGGAATGAAAACAGGAGAAAAGCTGGAAAGACCCAAAATTATTAGCTTTGAAAAAAGCTTTATCACATTACTGACTAAATATCATGCCAAGGACAAAAGCCCAAGTAAAACTTGCTGTACAAATAGCATACTGCTGAGATTTCATCTTGTACATAAAGGATTTTAGAGCACAGGGACCAGTCAATGCTGAGGCAACAGATACATTGCTGGTGTTCATCCTTGTCCTCTAGTAAATCCTGCTACATGGCTCAATAATCACTCACAGCCAAAGCTGTGTATAATAGAACCAAATAACTTGCATCCCAACCAGGAAAAGAGAGCCTGAGGAAGTTCAATAGCAACCAGCAACAGTATATAGAGAAGCTACTCATCTGTGTTAGGTCTCAGGTATATATGCTATTTCATATATTGGCTACAGGACTTAACGTAGAACCACTGAGGAAATAGAGAGAAGCTCAATTTACAATTATATTCACATTTATGGCATTTGGCAGATGCCTTTATCCAGACTGATGTACAAAAGTGCTTTGAAGTCTCCATCAATGAATACGTCAATAGTAGTTCCCTAGGTCTCAGTCTAAGGATACTATGAATCTAAAAACCCTGTGAAAAGGTAATATAGCACTATTTTTTAAACAAACGAGGAAAACTAAGGGCTAGTTTAGGTATTTCAGGAAGAGGTGCATCTTCAGATGTCGTTTGAAGACAGCCACTTACTCTGCTTTTCTGACATCAATGGGAAGTTTATTCCACCACCTAGGTGCCAGAACAAAGAAGAGTCTTGATGCATATGTACTTTGTACCCTAAGAAATGGTGGGACTGGTATAGATTGGCAGTGTTATAGGATCTGAAAGAGAATGATGCAGTGCAGGGAGTGATAAGAGCTCTGAGGTAAGAGGGTGCTAGTTCTATTTTTTGTCTCTGTAAACAAGCATCAGTGTTTTTATGCAGCTACTGGATGTCAGTGGAGGGAGAGCAGCAGTAGGGTGGTATGTAAGAACTCGGGAAGGTTGAAAACAAGCTGGTTTTGGATCATTTGTAGAGGTTGAATTTTGTTCAGAGGTAGACCTAGAGTGAGTTTGCCAGTATCGTCTGATACCGATACCGATCCGATATCTGTGTTCTTTTTTACCTTTAAAACTGAAGAATGTAAACAACTTGTGACAACGATTTATTTGTTTCTGGCAAAGAAATACAAAAATGCCCATTACTGGATGAAAAATGAAAACACAAGAAACCTTAAAAAAAGTATTAATGCAGTAGCAAACAGTACTTTTAACAGTTAGTGGTATAACAATCTAAACCGTATATACTGCAATTATTAAATGAACTTATTTTCTGAAGAAAAAGCAATATTTTAAAGTGAATCTTAAATTAGAACTCTTGAAACACAATGCAAAATGTATTAAACAGTAAACCTGTTTAATGCAATGCAACATTGCAACAACCAATGGAACAACCATGTCTAAGTATATAGACGTCACCAATGACATAAACCTGTTTCAGGATTCGCCCCGACTTCACCGTCTACCTTCCGGGGCAACGGGCGACACTCACCTCCGTGCCCTCTCCCCCGTCTCCCTTTATCCTGCACCTGGTTCTCCATCTCCGGTGGCAGCTTACGGGACGGGGCATCCGTCAGGGTCATCTGCTTTGACGGATCATCCGTTTTCCGCTTAGCTTGCTCGAAATCCATGTATTCTTTTGAATGATGCTTCTGAAGATGCTTGATTAAATTAAATTAAAATGTCGTATTGTAATTCAAAATACTACATCCACCTCTTGAAACTTTGGCTTTACAGACATTACAATTTGCAGTGCTACTCTCTTCTGAATCAAGCATAAAATACTTCCAAATGAGCGACATGTTTAACTCGCTGAGGTAAATGGAAAGGGTGCCTGCTAAACTTGCCTGTCTCTCGCAGGCGGTTGTGCAACAAATTCCTTATAAAATGTATTATATTTATTTTTATTAATGCAATTTAATATATAAGTGTATTTTTCTTATAAATTTAAGCAATAGTCTATGATGTTTTCTGTTCTAATGAACATCAACCACCACGAGTATCGGATTAGGATCGGTCACACACAACCGATACCCGATCCACTCAAAATGCTTGGATAGGCGTCGATACGGATCCAAAATATCAGATCGGTGCATCCCTACAAGAGAGAGAACAAGCACCTGAGTGGCTTGTGTGGATAAAAATGGCCATATCCTTCCGATGTTGTAAAAGAGAAATATCGGCATGAGCATATCAAATTAGCAGTGTGTATGGAAAAGGACAGTTGATTGCCCATGGTTACTCCAAGGTTCCAAACACTGGCCAAAATTGATTAACAAGTTGTCCAGGGAGATCCTGACCTGAGGATGAACCAACTGGTATGAATAGCAGTGGTGCTATTAGTGAGAGAATAGGGACTAAAGAAGATGACCAAGCCTTGTGGGACACCAGTGTAATGTGTCTATGTGGACCAGATGTCGATCCCCTCCATGTTACCCAACATGAGCGACCATCCAGCTAGTAATCAAAACTTTGCCTTGCAGCTCCATGTATTCCAAGACTCTTGAGGGTGGACAAGAGAGTCTTGACGTTGATTGTGTTAAACGCTGCCAAAATGTCAATAAGGATAAAGGAGGATGACAGTTCAGCTGGTCTAGCAGTATTTAGTTCCTAAGTGACCACCGTCTCTGTGATTTTTGCCGCTTTGTAGTCAGACTGGTTGGGATCTTGGAGGTTGTTCTGTGAGAGATAGAGAGACAGATGACTGTAAACAGCACAATTAGGGATATTAGAAAGAAAAGAGAGAAGTGATAGTGGCCTGTAGTTGCTGATGTCTGAGAGATCCAGAGCAGGATTCTTGGGGGAATAGAAATAACCTTTGCTCTCTTGAACGTAGTGAATACATGACAGATGTTATGGAACCAAATGATGATTATAGTGATGAAAAGCAGGCCACTGTTTGTATGATAGTGGATCATTGGGAGATTGTGGTCAACTGGGAGAACCACAATGTATCCACAAACCCACACAGAGTCACCAAACAGAAAGTTGATATGATTAATGTAACTGAGAGATGAGCATCACACTGGACAACAGATACAGTGGATGACAGAGATGAGAAATTAACAATGGAACTCAATTTAATATAATTTATTTCATTTGTTTGTATAGCACATTTACCAATTCACATTGTCTTAAAGCAGCCTTACAGGAGTATAGAAAAATAATAAAATAAATAAATAGATTTAAAGTTTGAAATTAAGTTATTATATATCTACCCTATATACTGTATAACATCTATCCCTAATGAGCAAGCTGATGGCAATGGTGGCAAGAAAAAACTGTTTGTAGTCAAGTGAACTAATGGGTCAGCTCAAATTCTGAGTTCACCACAGAACATCACTAATTTCTTCCTGCCAAAGTCTTTAAATAATCACTGAGGAAGACCCAAACATAAAGCTGACTGACACAACAGTGGTTCAAAGAAGCTGTGATAGACTACAGTATAGGTACAATAGTTACCTACTTAGGTATGATTGTAATCATGTGATGGACAATGTAAATTGTGTGCAAAGTGCAGACAGGGACTCTGGCAAGACTAGCTGTGACAGCCTAACTAAAAAAGGGGAACCAGAAGGTGACAAAAACACGAGGGCTTCCTGGGTCGTAAAGTGTCCCACCACTCTACAATCAGCAAACCTGAGCAACTTGTGAGGGTGGTAAGCCAACAGCATCCAGACATCCCAAGTCACCAAATACTCTGTCCATGAACCCTCCAGATCTTCTCCTTTAAATAAGAAAAGCTATTAAAAAAAGCTAGACTAAACAAATGTGTTTCAGCCTGACTTAAACACTGTGTCTGAGTCCCTAACTCTAACTGGAAGGCTGTTCCATAACTGTGGGGTTTTGTAAGAAAAAGCTCTGCCCCCTGCTGTAGCCTTTTGTACTTTAGGTACTACCAAATAGCCTTTTGATCGAAATAGGTGTGAGAGATCATAAAAAAAAAAAAAAAAAGATCACTGAGGTACTGTGGTGCAAGACCATTAAGTGCTTTAAAGTTCAGTGATAGTATTTTATACTCAATGTGAGATTTGATTGACAGTCAGTGCAGTTTGGATAAGATAAGAGTAATGTGTTCATGTCTTCTGGCTCTAGTTAGAACTCTAGCTGCTGTGTTCAGGACTAACTGGAGCTTGTTTATGCTCCTACTGAACATCCAGACAGTAAAGCATTACAATAATCCAACCTAGAGGTAACAAAAACATGAACTAGTGTTTCTGCATCATGTAATGACATCATATTTCTTATCTTAGCAATATTTCTGAGATGAAAGAAGGCTACCCTTATGATATTATTTATATGAGATTTAAATGTGAGAATGGAGTCTAAAAACACACCAAGGTCTTTTTCTGCTGCACATGATGAAACAGAAAGACCATCCAGTGTTACTTTGTAATCGGAAAGCTTACTTCTGTCTGCCTGTGGACCTAGTAAAAGCACTTCTGTCTTGTTAGAGTTAAGCAGAAGGAAGTTAGGAAGCATCCACCACACATTCTTTAATCTTATTAAGCTGGTGTCTTACATCTGACTTAGCAGAAACATATAGCTGCAAGTCATCAGCATAACAGTGGAAGCTAATACTATGTTTACAAATAATTGCATCAAGGAATAGCATATTGTATATAAGGAGAAACGCAATGGGCCAAAAACAGAACCTTGTGGAATACCAAACATTACCTTAGTAATAACTCAATAACATAACTCAGGAACTGGAAATCATGAAAGATTTCAGAGGGCAAGAGAAAGAACTGGAAGCATGCTCTAGAAAATTGCTATTTAATGGACGGTGATGAATTTGTAAACATCCTAATTTGCCCTGCACTTCCACAGCCACACATGCTTACATAAAGTAATGCCTCTAAATCACAAATATTCTAAACAACTTTGTGATTGTACGGTGTGTGAAATCTATTGCCACCACTACATTTGTAAAACCTGTGATAGCTTGAAATCTTGCATTATTATTGTGTTTTGCTGTTTTGTATTATGTGAGTGATATGGAGGCATGTAAGAGATTATTCAACTCATGCTTGGGAAATGCCAGACCTGTCTCCAATTTCTCACTGAAGTGTGCCCATGCCTAAGATCCTGAGAGCAGAATAGATTTGAGTGTGCACAGAAATGTCAGTGCTGCATTATGCTGGCCTCTTGAAAAGTGGTGCAAGATGCTGGCAGAGATCAACTAAAATTACAAGTTGAATAGAAGCTCCTAATAATCACAAAGTTTCCCTTGTTTGCACTTTTCTACCACTTGGGGTTTCTACATAAACATGATCAGGAGTTACATACAGTATGAGTACATCCTTACACACAAATATAACTGGCAAAATACATTCTGTTCATTCAAAAATGTTACTCAGTTTTGATTATCATGATATAAAGATAAGAAAAAGGACTGTGTTTGGAAGCGTTGATTCAGAGGTTGTTGGAGTGTCCATTTGAGTAGTTCAATTCTTGTAACCAGTGATCATTGCAAATTAAACCTTGCATCTGCATATAATTCGTCTTTATTTTAAGTCTTGCTCGACTGAGCTAGTCAGGTCTTTGTGGTGTTGGCATCAGATATAGTAGAAGGTCATCTTTGGATTATTATTTTTTTTTCCACAGAATCCACTGAATACCATATAGTAATTATAAATATTAATACATAAGTAATTCAGGGTGGGTTTACCTTTAATGGTGCAATAATAATGGTCATTTTTGTGTCATTACTTGCCCAAAGCTCTTTTCGGCTCTACTGGTGGAATTAAACCTCCTCTGCATAACTGTCACATTGAACAAAGTGTATTATTTCCACTCACCAATGCACAGCTAATCCACATTCCTAAGGCAACTTCTGTGCCACCACAAAAAGTGGCTGATTGATTAAGAGAGTAGAATAGTAAGCAGCTAATGAGGATCTCTGGCCAAAATGTTAATGAAACAGAAACTGATGAAATCAGGGTCTGTTCCAGGAAGAAGTCTTGAAAAAGCCAAAACTCGATCGAACTCTCAGATGAATCTGCCAAATCACTGACGTGCTGATTTGTCAGTTCCAAAAAACAGATTGCAAATAGTTAACTCAACTGGATAGTGTGCATTTCCTGACAATATTTAAAAGTCAATCTTAACAGATAGTCTTTGATTAATTGAAGTGACAATACAGCATACTGTAGGACATGTTTAAACATTAAAGCAATATTTTGGTGCGTGTGTGAATATTTTAACATCTACCAACATAGTTTGCTATGAAGCATTCAGCAATATAAATGTTGATGACATGGTACATTGCCAAATGTCTATACCCAAGATGGTTGGGTAATATGTTTAGCCATTGATTTTCTATGGATTTGGAAATGGTCTCAACAGAACTGACCCAGGACATGTACGAATAATGACTAATTATGAATATTGTATAGTGGCTGGTCTAGGATTTTAAAAAAACAATAAAATGTACAACAAAATACATTTATAAGCTAGCATTTGTTTTGATGGGCTGGGATGCTATATATATACAACAAACAATAATTAATATAATAATAACTAATGCAGTTTTCACAGGTGAAACAAAGGGCTTCAGTGTATTGCAAATACAAAAGAATTAATTTGCTGCTCCAATAGTTTTGGGGGAAAAAAACGAAGTCTGAAGTGGAGTCCATTTAAAAAAATAAACATCCACAGTAAAATGAGCAAATGTACAGGAAAAGTGGAGTTCTTTCTTTATCTGAAAAGGTAACTGCAAGCTAACTGATAAAGCTTAGCTGCAAGGTACTATTAAAGTCAAAGACTGTAACATCTGCCCAGGACATTTCACCACCATGTCACCTACTTTTGAATTCGAGAACACTTCTGTTATCATGTTCCTTTCCTGTTTCCTCAATATATACTGTAGTACATGGATAATCACACCCATGGAGAAGCCTTGCTGAATGTTACTGAGACATCATCTCTTTGCCTTGTGAATGCCCCTTGCCTTGTTTCTTTGTTTACTCGTTTTGATTGCCCTCTGGATTTTGGAAATATGGTGCCTTATTGTGTATCGATCTTTTCCTGGCCTTTTGACTGTTCTCTAAATTTGTAGTTTTGCATTGTGGACATTATTCTGAATAATCCTCCAGCACAGTGATCCTAACAACCTCTCTGAGTCGTCTCAAAGAGCCACAAAGCAATCGCAAACATGGCAATGCTAACACTGTTGTTGTTGTTGTTTTGAGCAAATAATAACCATAAATGTCATTAAAATTGATAGTGATCTCAATTAGTGCATTGGACATTCTAATGACAAGTCAACTACAGTTCCTATGATTCTATAATTTCCATTGATATAACTCATACAGAAAGAGAGCGAGAGATAGGATCCGTGCACATAGATGCTGTAACAGAAAATCCAATCCTGCAAAATAAAATCACAATTCAAATCAAAGTTGGCAATAGTCAGGAACACAGGAAATGACAGTGCAGACAAGCCAGAGTTTAATCCACAGAACAAACCAAATATATGGGCAAAGGGTCAAACATGGCAAAAATGAACAAAAGAATAACAAGGCAGAACAAAACAATAATGCTTGGAAAGACTTCACAATGAATGATTAAACCTGAAGTAATCATTCTCAATTTTGTTTCAACAAACAAAGCTAATTGGAGGTACTCTGGCAACATGTTTGGGCAGACCTGTGTGTGTATGTGTGTGTGTGAAACTGATTTTGGCCGGTATATATGTATACATACATATGTTAGAGACCCAAAAATCATGGAATTTGAACATGGTGGCAGGCTTTGCAGTATACGAGTCAGTGTCCCTAGTGACATCATACCGTGTGTATGTGTGTGGTATTTGTGTGGTTGATTTTTGTTCATCGATCCCCATATCAGATGTTAAAGAGCACCAGCACATCCAGCACATCATGGTGCTTCTCCAAAACCAAAATAAGAAGTGAATGTGTGGTATTTGTGTGGTTGATTTTTGTTCATCGATCCCCATAGCAGATGTTAAAGAGCACCAGCACATCATGGTACTTCTCCAAAACACATGTAGAAAATGATGATCGCATTCTTTAAAATTTTTAACCAGAAACAACATAATTATTCCTTCACCTCCACCATATTCTCCACATATCACGTATTATTTTTTTCCCCAAAATTAAAAATAAGGCTGGATGGGAAAAGATTTGCGCTCTCTCTCTCTCTCTCTCTCTCTCTCTCTCTCTCTCTCTCTCTCTTTCTGTGTGTGTGTACGTGTGTGATTGTTCCAGTGCTTTTTTCCCTGATGCACACTTTCCAGATACAGTGTAAACTCACTGAATAACGGTCTGTCAGGGTAGAACATAACATGAACAAAAACCATAATCATCACTGTCTTTGTGTGATTTTGTATATGTATTTTGCCTTTTCCATGATGTACTTGGAAAATCTTCCTGTAGTTTTATAGTATCACAGCTTCGATAGCAGTGTGAGAACACTGGCAGTAGCTCCCTCACCAGAGTACTAACGTCCGGGTCACAGGAGTTTCACTACTGGTTTCTACTTTTAGGTCCACGCTCCCATCCATGTGAAGTATCGTCAAATCTGCTGCATACCAAGCTAGTTTCTTTGTCTATGTTTTTAGCTTAATTGTATATATGACCTATTGTTCTGTTTATTGGATTGTTGACTGTTAGCCCTTGTCTGTTTCGATTGAGTCACGGACTGCTGTTTTGGTTTACGATCTCTTTGCTGTTTTCTACGTTCACAAGTGTGCATGTTGTTTTGGATTGTTTGCCATTGGATTAAATAAAACTTTGTTCATCCTGCACATGGATTCTGCCGCCCCATCCTTACACACAGATTTATCAAGTAAAAAAGTAAATTTCACACAAATTCTTTGCTTTTTAACATCTGCCAGTTTTTTTTCCCTAACTTCGCTACCATCTCACTTTAACAGCTAGGGCTGATTACATACTGTGTTTCAACGCACAAAACTTTATTGGTAAATACTAAATTAAATTGAATTAGCAGAAATAAGTAAAACCTGAAATTCATGAGTACACTGAGCCTGGACTGACCTGTTACACTTTTATTAGCTCTCTTTCTTGAATACCCCACAGAAGTTGTATTAGAATTCCAGTGTACTGTATATTTACTTTCTCACTGTCAGTAACCACTTTATCCTGGTCAGGGTCATGATGGATTTAGAGTCTGTCCTCAGGAATGATGATCATGAGGTGTGAAGACACCCTGGATGTTCATTGTAGGGCACCAATGAACACACACTCATAACTAAAGGCTTAGGAATGTGGGAGGAAACCAGAGAATCTGTTACAGGGACACAGGGATAATGTACAGATCCTCAACCTCAGATTGAACCAAGTCACCTGGTCCTGTGAGAAGGCAACACTACACTTTGCTAGCTGTGTTACATTTCATTATTCTTCTTCCAAGTCACAATTCTTTACAAGAACGATTCATGGCCAATTCTTCTTACATTTCTTAAAGAATACAATATGCATAGATGAATCCTCTTGTTCCATGCATCAAGTTAATCAAAAGATTATTATTAAAAAAAAACCTAATTTTCAATTTTAAATTGAGCTATTAAGAAGAATTGCTTAACAATAAAAACATAGTATACTACAGTAATCAATATCAATAGTATACCACAGTAATCAATGCTCACTTTTACAGTCAATTATATATCCGACCACTAGTCACCTTCGTGAAACAAAACAAGAGCACAAGGAAATTAAACAATTGCAAAGCAGTCTTGTTAATTCACACCATTTTAATATGCTGCCAAAAATGATCCCATGTTTTTTTTCTTTTCTCCCTCACTATACAATTTCCCCAACATGCTCTCATATGAAGCAATTTCTATCATTCTATCAATCCAGTCTTTCAGATCTTGGATTTGGGGGCATTTCCATTTGCGAAAATCATCTTGGCAGTTGTGATACAACCAATCTTAATAAGGATTGGTTGTATATCTCCATAATAATATCTCCAAGAAGGCATAGTTATAGTTTCACAGGTAAATTAGAGCTCAACCACTCTTTAAGTACTCTCAGAATTGTACATTCTAAAAGAGTAAACTAAGGGACATTCCCAAATAATATTTAGAAAAGTACCCTCTTATTCCTTACATTTCCAACATAAATTATTTATAGTTATCCCCTTCCTGAGACATATAGCTGTATAATAATATTGATGTACTATATTGTAATGAATAAATTTTCCCCAAGCTTCTCTTATATTCTTACCCACATTAGATAAGATGTCCAACCAGTCTTTATCATGAATATTAATCCCCAGATCTGCAGTATCTGCAGTCACACTAAGCATTATTTTGTAAAACGTAGAAGCATTCTGAGCTTAACATAGCAGCTTAACTTGCATACACAGGCTTATCACATGTATTACATTTTCTTTTGACACAATGTCTAATCTGCAGATCTTCCAACATTTCCTTGGCTCACCATATTGTATTCAGGATGACAGAAAAATTCCATTTTCATATAAAAATAATCTGCTATTGTCTCCAAAACACCTCTGTCTTGCCAATACAAATTTCAGGATTTTTCCACAGTGATACATATAAATGTATATAATGCAATGTCTTACACAGTTTATGAATTTTGGTCCAGACATGTTTTGAGTGTACTATCACTGGATTTGAGTTCCATTTAGTGCCAGAGCATTGCGTGAGAATATTATTGGGATGAAATGGTGAGGCCAGTTTCTGTTCTATTTTGATCTCAGAACTTGATCTTTAAACTCAGCTCCAATGTTTATCTGGTAATCCAAGGTGCCGTTTTCACTTGGGGAAATCAACATGCTCATTTTAATCTGGGGTCTCTTGCCTTCCCATAGAATGTCAAGGACTCTTAAAGGTCTTGAATGTTCATAGGTATCATCATAGATGTATAATTGAAATGTGAAGCAATAACCATTTTGACAATATTCACTTTACCCCACTGAGAGAATTTCAGCTGTTCCCATTTATCCAGATTATTTGACAACAATGGCTCATAATTTAACACCATTATATCTTCCAAATTTTGCATTAGTTTAACCTCAAGGTACTTCCTACAAGTTGGAATCAATTTAAAGCCAAATTGGATCTCTCTTTGAGAAAGACATGTTCTAGATAGCCTCAGATTTCTCCCAGTTTATTTTGTATTCTGGCACACTTGAATGTTAGAGATTTAAAAGGTTCCTGAGACAATAACAAAACATCATCTGTAAATAGCATTAACTTGTGTTCCATCCCCTTCACCCCTTTACTGCCATAATGTTTGGGTCCACCCTGATTATAATGGCCAAAGGTTCTAAAACTATTGTGAATAATAAAGGGGGCAGTGGGCATCCCTGGCAAGTATCTCTTGAGATTGTAAAACATAAGGGAGTTATGCCACTAGCTGCTCTAGGATTTTTATATAATAAACTAATCCACATCTTAAAAAATATGAGCAAACCCGAGATTTTACTGGATTGTGGCCAAGAAGCCCCACTCAACCTTGTCGGAAGCCTTTTTGGCATCTATGGGTGAGGCTGTAACTAGGGGTGGTGTCTGAAGAGTTTAGCCACATCAGATGAATTAGCCTTCTTACATTATCTGCGGATGACCTTCCCTTGATGAATACCACTTAGTCCATTGAATTATAGTTGGTAGAACTTTTATAACCTTGTAGCCAGAAATTTTCCCAACACCTTACAGTCCTTACAGTGGAAGAGGTCCCCAGTGGCAACCTCCTTTTTCTGGCCAACTCTCTTGACATGTCGGGGAAGAAGCAAATCTTAGATGCCTCCTATTCGATTCTTCCATTTTTTAGCTGCTTGTAGTACTTTCTCCCTGGCCAATGAGCTCAGAGACTTTATCAAACCTATTTTTGGTGGTTGGTCAGCATCAGGCCTCTCAATCTCAAACGCTCCATTGGGATCAATAACCAGCCAATAGCCCATATTTTAGACCGATCATCCTCATGTTGTTGCAGATCCTGATTTATACTGTAAATCTTCTTGATTCCAAGCATTATCACGCATTATAACTTCCAGGCATTATCGTGCTCCTCGCCATCACTGATGAGCTTTGAGGTTATGTCTTTCATATTGGAAATGCGGCTCGCCGCTTCATCTAGCCTTTCTTGGATCTTGCATTTTTAAGGTCTTTAAAGATTTTTAAACATCTTTGAAATTTGACCTGTTGACACGGGTAACAAAGACTCGTGTGCCGGCGAAGTCTCCCTGGTTGTTATGCGGCCCTTAAAATACTTTTGTGTTGGTTGACATCCACAATCTTCAAATCAAATCAAATCAAATTTTATTTGTCACATACATACAGAGTACGATATGCACTGAAATGCTTTTTACGTCTTTCCGGTATTCAAACATAGAAAGGAATGGAATTAAGGATAAAAATAAAACCAAAAGGAGGTAGATAAATAAAAAGTATAAACTAGATAAAATATGTGAAAATATATGTATATACATAAATGCGTATGGTGGTATAAACTATATAAAATATATGACGATATACAGTATGTGAAAGGATATTGGCAGTACAAAATTAAAAGCGATTTTGTAAATGTCCTTAAAGTGTCCATGTGCAGTATGGTGTGTATAAAGTGGTACTGTGCTGTGCAAGTCTAGAGTTAAAGTGTCATAGTGCAAATAGAAGGCTGTCCTGAACTAGATCCTGGGTGCTTCCTGGTTTAAACTCCGAATGGCCTGCGTGAAAAAGCTTCTCCTCATTCTCTCTGTGTTTGCTTTCAAGGAGTGGGAGTGTTTCCCTGAAAGCAACAAAGAAAAGAGAATCTTCCTGGCCCTGGTCCGGCACCACGTGCTGTAGATGTCCTGCAGGTCAGGGAGCTCGGTGTGGATGGTACGTTCAGCTGACCGCACCACCCTCTGGAGGGCTTGCCTGTCCTGCATGGTGCTGTTCCTGAACCAGGAAGTGATGCTACCCATCAGGATGCTCTCAATGGTGCAGGCTTAGAAAATCTTTAGCACCTGAGAGGGTAGTTTGAAGTCCCTTAAGCGTCTCAGATGGTACAGACGCTGCCGGGCCTTCTTCACCAGGGTGTTGATGTGCCAGGACCAAGACAGATCCTGTGTGATGTGAACACCCAGGTATCGGAAACTGTCCACTCTCTCCACTGGGGTCCCGTTGATGTTTAGCGGTTGGTATGACCACTCCTGTTTTGTGCTGAAGTACACTATCAACTCCTTAGTTTTGCTGAAGTTCAGGAGAAGATTTTTCTCCTGGCACCATCTCACCAGGTTTTTAGTCTCCTGTAGGTAGGCTGTCTCATCGTTGTTGGAGATCAGGCCCACCACAACAGTGTCGTCAGCAAACTTGATGATGGTGGTGGAGTTGGAAGTGGCCACACAGTCATATTTGTACAGTGAGTACAGCAGGGGGCTCAGAACACAACCCTGGGGAGCTCCAGTGCTCAGGGTGAGGGTGGATAAGGTGTATTTGTACGGCTTGTGGTCTGTCTGACAGGAATCTTAAGGACCTTTTTTAATTAAGCTTTTTACCTCACAAGGGACGGTAGTTCTGATCAAAAATATAGAGTGGACATTCTTAAATGAATTGAAAATTCTAGTGGGTATACGGAGCTACAGAATTATGCTGCCACCTTCCTCGGCAGTCCCGTTTGACTCCAGTTTTTAAATTTTAAATTTCCACTTTAAATTTTGCTCACTTGACCAGACCAGAAGCTTTTATCTTGGAGTCTGTTCACACTTCAGGTGTCTGGTAAAGGTACAAGTATGTGAGATCAAGGACACTGAGGTATCACAAGGCTGTAACTTTTCCTCTCTCTTATACAGTACAACACAATTTCCTGCATTTTCACAATAATTGTACTTCATATGCATAATTTATAGTTTATTTGATGTGTAACTATATCTGTCCTTCATAACACATTTATAAGCATTGCATGAATCTTTGATAAAGTGTTGCTGGAGGACTTATGTAAGGCTTCTGTGAAAACTTGTGAGGTGACATTCATGTCTAGGTCACATAACATCGTAGAAACATCAACATTAGAGGGACATGAGAGAAAAAGTTATTATTGTGGCTAGACTGAGACTGAAATTTTTCTGAATGTTATTTTATGTTAATTTATTATTGTCTTTATTCTTATCTAAATAAGAACATTAATGATGCTGTGAGACATTGTTTAAAAAGCAGTTGATGTTCTCTTACTTTATTTGAACCTTTGTTTACTGCTTCAACATCATGCCAGACAGACAAACAATTGCAGTTGGAGTTGTTCTAGAACTCAACAGTATGTCAACTGAATGAATGGTTTTTAGGCCCTTAATTTAAAAAGGTAAAAAATTATACATTTAGAATAATATATGTTAAGTTCACTGTGCATGTTTTATGACATAATGTATTTAAATAAAGTAACCATCAGATAACTAAACTAACTATGAATAAATTTGATGCTCCATTGATATTTTAAGACAAACTAATTGCTTTAACAGTCTAGAACAGTTAAATAACATTCATCTCTTTCATGAAAAAACTTTACACTCTCCTTTCATAAATGATCCAGAATTAGTTTTCAAAAAGATGTATATCTAAGATTCATATTATGTTTAATCCTAGTTAGTCCCTGATTGTTTTTATTGGGCCATTCATGTGTAGTTTGTTTGTTCATGTTGACAGTAAGCCAGAACTGCTGCAACTTAATATGTTTATAACTTTATACGTCCTCAGGATGTCCATTAAGGCAGTAGTGGTGCATTGTCAACCACTTACACTCTGACTGAAAAACCTTGAAAAAATTAAAAGAGCAATGTTTATAACACTGGATATAAAACATTCATACTACTAACTACTACTAAGAGATCACAGAGTTTCAGTATGGGTTCGTTATATTGCTATTTCTGTGAAATGGAAAGTTAAAAGTTTACTATTCCCAAAATTCGTATATAATGACCTATCATGATGTCATTAAAGCTGTCATCAGGTCATCAAAGCAAGATTAGAAGAAACTGTTTATAAAGGATTTTTTTAAAACACCATATTTGACAAATTAAAATGTCTTTAATGGACAAGGTTTTGTACTTATGATTCACCTTCTAGCTTGATAATTAAACTATTTCATTACTGCTGGATTGGATCATCTCAAATAAAAACGCTGAGATGAGCAATTAGCAAAAATAAATGCATTAAATACAGTTATTTCTTAATCTATATAGTCCAATACATTCTGTAGCTTTCAATTTTTACTAATAATTATATTTAGAACTTAAGCAAACTCTCTTATTCAAATTGACTTGTTTGGAAAGCCATATTGACAAATTGTAAGATGATTATTTGGATTATATTATTATTATTATTATTATTATTATTATTATTATTATTATTATTATTATTACTATAGATTATTTTGGAACATAGTGGAAAAAGCTCCACAGGACCAAAAACAGCACCACCAGTGGCTTGTAACATAAAATGATATATTATAATTATAGAATGATATATTATAAAGCAAGGCTGGGCCTGAATTCTTCCTGGAATATAGAGCCATGCCAGCTGCCATTGATAGTTGTGTCAAGTGATTACACAGTAATATGCCCCCTAGATTTTGTGTGCATTGGGGATGTTACCCTCTGTTTTTATTTAAAATGCATTTTGAGGAGACATTAAAGTAGAAATTAAGACTAAGCACACGATGTGCGATCTAAATACTAATTACACAAGAAACAGGTTTCAGAACTATAGGTTTAGTTGTTTGGTTTTCTGAGGTAACGATGTAGGTCATTATAGACACAAGCCACTTAAAAAAATTGGAAACCATGAATGAAGCTGCCTGTCTGCATTGATTCCTATACCTCTCCCAGAACGATATGGTTGAGAAGTACATTACTAAAAGGTCCTAAGTCCTAATCACATGAGATTAAAGCCCTCACTTCAATCACAGAGAGAGAAAAAAAACAGTTGAACACACTTAAGATCCCTGAGCTACTTAAAGAAAGGGGAATTAAGCCACTGATGTCCCACTGTATACTTTCCACTTTGGGGTGAAAAAGTGATTAAATAAAGTGCCTACAAACTGCCTTAATCCATGACGAGCCATGGAAATCCACCAGTGTAAAGTTCCTCATTGATTACTTATCTTAGCACCCGAAGTGTCTCCTTCAGTTACTTGAAGACAGATGAGAAAAAACTGAGAAAATGGCTTACTTTCAGATAGAAGAAAAAGAAGTGAAAAATATTTAGACCATTACAAAGATTACAGCTTTATGAAATATGAATTTTCCCATAAAATGCAGCTGCTAGTGGATGATACAGCTCCATACTAAAATGAACAAAACAAAATAATAAAACATACTGATTGTGATGATAATGTACTGCAATCAAGTCACCAGATTTGTTTATAAGATTACATTAGTCTGTCATATGTTTGTCTGCAGTCTATGCCCATATTGGGTATGTGGTAGCTTAGTGGTTAAGGCATTAGACTGAGTTCAAATTCCAGGTCCACAAAGCTGCCACTGATGGGCCCCTGAATAAGGCCCTTAGCCCTCATTTGCTCAGTCTCATAAAATGAGATAAATATTGCAAATCAAATGCATTGCAAATCCAGGCATGATGGGGGTTAAAAAGTAATCAATCTCAGTTGAACAGTGGTGTAAGGGCCAAAATGTATTATTAAACAACCTGATTGTTAATACAAAGAGAAATTATTTAAAATAAGAATAATAATCTCTACTGTTTTTACAGGCAACTCATTATTTTTTAACTCAATTACACCCCTCACATTATGCTGGACCCTTTTTATTCGTGGCAAATTGACTGTAAATCATGTGATACCAGCTATTTGCACTGATCACCAATATGCTAATTCTGCCAGGTGAGATTCTTGCAGAAAGTGTAGAGGTAAGGAATAGTTGTTGATAATTTCCGAACATGTGTGCAATGCAAAATGAAAAGAAGACCACTGCGGCCATTACTAAAGTATGAAGTAAAAGCAACCATTACCTGAACAATGTCCAGGGTCTCTTTGGTAAATTGCAGCGTTACTATTTTTAAATCTTAACGTCCATAAAGTCACAGCTTTTGTGATTGTTCACTGCTACATGTAATGCTTGCATGAGTAAGGTTTGTGTGTACCCCTTTCTGTGGACAATAGGCTGGACAGTCTCTTTCAGTGGCACCTGAATGCTTAGCACCTGTCTGGCATATCACAAAGGCAGGTGTCGGTAGTGATGTGCACACACTCAGAGGTATTCTTCCCATGCACCTTTTCCCTGCAAAGAGGGAAATTTGCGGCAGATGCCTCAAAGTCAGAATTGAGAACAGTGGGGAAAAATGCAATCTAAAAGAAAGGTGAAAAAGCATATTAACAGCTTAGAAATTAAATCTGTGCAGCTAACATTTTGAGGGAGATAAATGCTTGAGATAAGTATTGCTCCTTACATTATATAAATGCAAAGTTATTTTTTCCCGGCATTGACTACATTGAAACGACAAAATGACAAGAGTTCATTTGTTGTGAAGTGAAGCAAATTGTGAATTAAACCACTGACACTATTTCTTCCTGATGTTAGGACCACCTTAGCATATGGTGCCAGTGAATATGTAACATGGTCAGGGAAAACATGGCACGGTTGTTAGCATATCTGAGTATTTGGACTCTTTAGCACCTTAAGCACTAACTTAATGGATTATTTGTGTTTATGAATATAAGATTAAAGTGCATCTATAGAAATAAATAAAACATTGTGTGTATTGATAAGGTTTTTTACCAAAAATAAATTGATCAAAAGAGTAACTATATCAAGTCAGAATCTATACGCTATCTCTATTAGGCTTTGTGTACCATCAAAATTAAAATTATGGTTACCAATAACAGTAGAATCTGAGTAAAGTGTACAATAGCTTTCACATTTATTTATTTATTTGTTTTTTTATTTGTTATTTCCAGTTCTGGGACTCTGTAACACCAGAGGTGATCATATGTTTGTGCTCTATTACACTTGTTCACCATCATTGTGGCAGCATATACTGTATGCTAGGGCTGTTTCCACTGCAACATTTTTTCACTGCAAATCCCCCAATTTCCAGCCAGCATCAATGGTTCATTTATTTCACCAAAACACTGTTGGACTGGAACTGAGGGACCGGTTCATAAGTGGTGACAATAGCTTCCTTCTGAGAAACACATGTGGGTGAATTGCCTTTTCTCTCCTCTTGTAATAGTGCAGCAATTCTCCCATCAACAGCAAGGCACTGTGTGTTATTCATGTTCTTGGAACCTGCATGTCCTTTCTCCTTCTCTTCAACCAAGCAGGTAGTAAAAGAAATGGCTGAGAGTTACTGCAAGCCTGGGTATCTCCAGCAAACGAGGCCATCCATTTAAAAAATAAGCATGCTGTGAATGTAGAATAATTTAACCAAGCTTTAGCATTTAAGAACAAAATAACCTGAGCTGCTGTGACAAAATAATACAATTATGAATGATTCATTTTCCTTTATGCTACTGACTGAGACTGATGTGGCATTAAAGACTGATTAAGAATAATTTTCTTCTGTGCTGTCTTTCAGGAAGTGCAGGGACTCCAGTTTCCTTCAATCAAAATGGCGACGCACCTGGACGCTATGACATCTTCCAGTATCAGATAAGCCAGAGTTCAGTGGCAGAGTATAAAGTGATTGGGAGCTGGACAAATAAGCTATACCTAGATGTGAGTAAAAGGTTTCCCAAAGATCCCAAAGTGGCAATCATACGAATGTAGAAATGAGAATGAATTTCATGCATTCAGTTTAATTTTAAATGCATTGTTATTGTTAGTATTTTTAGTATAATTGAACTGAGATGCACTGTTTTGGAAAGTGAGATAACAAGCAGTATCACGTTATTACTAAAACCATCAGGAGAAAGTGGCTTTTTCTTTTTTTTTTTTTCCAAAATTTGACACTTGAATCTTTCAATTTCTTTAATTAATAATTTTTATTTAATTCTGAATTGGGACACTTTCATATATGGTGCTTAAATCTGTTATGTATATGACTTTTACCTCAGTCCAACTCAAGATGTCATAATTTAGCCTAATTTCAGTAATAAAACATTGTCAAGCACCCTGTATATGCCATACAGTAGCTCATTTTGCAATTGAACCTTAAATGAAAATCTTAGGCATTAAACATGACTAAAACTTTATATATATATATATATATATATATATATATATATATATATATATATATATATATATATACGTGTATATATATATATATACACGTATATATATATATATATATATATATATATATATATATATATATATATATATATATGTGTGTGAAAGTATATAATATATAGAGATGAGCCGGATACTCGGCTGAAATGAGTATCCGGTACGGATAAAGCACTTCTGCTGAGTACGAGTGTTATACGGATTGAATGAAAATCATATATCGGATTGAATGAAAATCATCATTGGGTAGCTGATTGTGTCAGCGTTCTGTGATAGGCTAGTCACAGCGCCCCTTCCCTACAGTGATAGGCTAGTCACAGCGCCCCTCCCCTACTTTGATAGGCTAGTCACAGCGCCCCTCCCCTACACACATACAGATGTATTGTGTTGCTGTGTCTCGCTCTGCTCACTCACAGTCACACACAGAACACCTCTCTGTCTCTCCCTCAGTCACTCGGGTTCGCGGGTCTTTTCCGTTAACGTTTAGGGTTTCTTCAGCTTTTTACTTCGGGTTGTAACGTTAATAATACGTACTTACTAACCAGTAGAGTTCTGGTAAACGTGGGTTCGTTCAGACGTGGTGCTTGCTTGGTAGAATGCGACTCGCATTGCGTCTCTGCCTGTCGGAGATTTTTTTTCTTTTTTAAACCTTCAGCTGACTCTAACCAGTAACCAGACACTGTGTGTCTGACACGTTTTTGCTGTATTTCATAAAAACATAAAGGTAGTAAGCTAGTGTTATATATTACAAATTAATTATTACTGGTTAAAGCCCCGCCCATTTCAAGACAAGCCCCGCATACTTCCGGGTTAGGCCCCACCCACTCCGAGTACGGATACAGATACAGATAATTCATATAGTTAACAGATACAGATACGGATACAGATAATGCTGTACTCGCTCATCCCTAATAATATATATATATATATATATATATATATATATATATATATATATATATATATATATATATATATATATAAAGTTTTAGTCATGTTTAATGCCTAAGATTTTCATTTAAGGTTTTATATATATATATATATATATATATATATATATATATATATATATATATATATGAAAACACAAACACAATTTGATAATGGAATAAGGTTTGATAAATAATAATGGTGCTTTTCTCTGAAAATGCCCACTGGTACCAGCGGATCTTGAATCTGCTGTGCCAAGGCATTGAAGCTACATTGTTATTATTGTATTGGTGAGAAGAAGAGAAAATCAGTCCCTCTGAAGTTTACCATAAAATATTGTACTGAGTGCTTTACTATGTAGTAATTGTATTGTTGCTTTGTATTTATTAGTGGAGTGCCACACTTATATGCCTCTGCAATTGTGCCTGTGGATTCAGGTGGATGCCATGCACTGGAGGACTGGTGATCCCACACTACCGGCATCTGTGTGCAGCATGCCGTGCCGGATGGGTGAAAGGAAGAAGACTGTAAAGGGCGTCCCGTGTTGCTGGCATTGTGAGCGCTGCGAGGGTTACCACTACCAAGCGAGCGAGTTCACCTGTGACATGTGTCCATATGAACAGCGTCCTGACCGTAACCGTACTGGCTGCCAGCCTATTCCAATCATCAAGTTGGAGTGGTATTCACCATGGGCATCTGTACCTGTCTTCATCTCTGTACTGGGCATCCTGGCCACCAGTTTTGTGGTGTTCACCTTCATGCGCCACAACGACACGCCCATTGTGCGGGCATCGGGACGTGAGATGAGCTATGTGCTATTGACAGGCATCTTCTTGTGCTATGCTATTACCTTTCTGATGATTGCTACACCAACTGTTGCTGTCTGTTCCCTTAGACGCATATTCCTAGGCCTGGGCATGTGCTTCAGTCATGCGGCACTGCTCACCAAGACCAACCGGATCCACCGTATCTTCGAGCAGGGCAAGAAATCTGTTGCGGCCCCACGCTTCATCAGTCCTGCCTCACAGCTGGCAATCACCTTTAGTCTAATCTCTGTGCAGCTATTTGGTGTGTTTGTGTGGTTTGCTGTTGACCCGCCTCACACTGTGGTGGACTATGGGGAGCAGCGCACTGCTGACCCAGACAAGGCACGGGGTGTGCTCAAGTGTGACATTTCAGACCTTTCTCTCATTTGCTCATTGGGCTACAGCATCCTTCTAATGGTTACATGCACTGTTTATGCCATCAAGACTCGTGGGGTGCCAGAGACCTTCAACGAGGCCAAGCCTATTGGATTTACAATGTACACAACCTGTATCATCTGGTTAGCTTTTATACCCATCTTCTTTGGAACAGCACAATCAGCAGAGAGGGTGAGTTTTAACCCTTTTCTCTCAACTATTATTTCTTGTAATGTTTATTTCAAGGGGGGCACCATGGCTTAGTGGTTAGCACATTCGCCTCACACCTCCAGGGTTGGCGGTTCGATTCCCGCCTCCGCCTTGTGTGTGGAGTTTGCATGTTATGATGACGCCTGAGATAGCCACAGGCTCCCCGTGACCTGAGATAGTTCGGATAAGCGCTAGAAAGTGAGTGAGTGAGTGAGTAATGTTTATTGCAGGTTTTTAAGTACATTTCTAAAGTTTTATAATTGGTTCTTTTAGATATTCCATTGTTTCATAAGTCCCAGTGGGGATTCTTGGCCTTAAAAATCCCCAGGCTGGAAGATTTATAATACACCCTCTAACATTAGCTAACAATGCTCACTAGGATCCAGGCATATGGTCTTAAGTTCACTTGGGAGGGATTTTGATCTTTGAGTCTGAAAGTTAAGCCAGGAATCTTAATTATTGTAGAAGTTTCTAGCTTGTTTTGACATTTGCAAAATATCAGTTGAGGAACTAGTCTGCAGAAAATAAGAAGGTAGAAAAAGCTAAACATTGGTTATGGCATGGATATGTTTCATTTTTTGTTTATGGCTTATTATTACTTGAATAACTCCTTTATTGTCAACCAGTTTAAAATCCAGAATAGTGATGTCTGATGCCAAAAATCCTGCAGTATTACTAACGACAGTTTAGCCCTAGATTTGGAGATGTGAACAATTAAGCATTTGTGAACATTACCTGGTGAACATTTCCTCTCACATAAATTAATGGTACAACATTACCTTGTACCCCAGGTTGGGGGTCTGATTTCTGCCTTTGCCCTGTGTATGTGAAGTGTGCATGTTTTTATCCCAGGCTTCAGGGCTTTCCTCTAAAATGCATTATTAGCATCTCTAAATTGTCTGTTGTTTGCGATTGGGTGTGATTGCCTATTGGGATGTACCCTAAGTCCCATGCAAGGAGATGAGTATAATTAACAGCCACGGATAAATCATGGATTATTAGCTTGCAGTCTTGTAATAAAAGTCTTACCAGTCACATACTTATGGAATTTAACTCCAAAGTTTAACAAACCCATATGTACCATCAAATTAAGAGACATCTAAGGGTATCAAAAATAAGAAAAAATCTGATTTGATTTTTAAGCAGTTCAAAATTTAGAGAAGTTATTTGAAAAGTAGGTGAAGAAACAATTGAAAATAGTGGAAAATACATACAATATGGCAGAAAGGAACAAACTCAGTATGACTAAAAGTATAAGAGGAATTGTCCTTCTACAAAATTATTCCATTGATATAGTACCTGTCTAACACAAGGATACCCTTATTGGACCTGATTCTTCTTCAACTTGACTAAAATTGTGTGTAAACGATCGCAGAAGCCAAACTGAACTAAACATTTTACACAGGATTTTCAATTAGAACATTGTGAAATGTTGGTTTTCTTCATATTAACATAAATATGTTGATAGATGGCAGAAGGCACAAAATGAGGTTGACATAGTACTTTTGACTCATGTCTACAAGAAAAAATATTGGTTTGCAGTATAATATTGTTTGTTTGTTTTTCCCAGCAGAGTCAAAGCATCAGAAAAGGCCAAAAAGTATGGAAAGAAATTACAAAAGCCAATTTGTTGTGGTCAATCTAGCTCCATATAAGCGAGGTCAAAAGAAAATAGCTTGACACAAAAACTGAGTCAAAAAAGTATTACTGCTAATCAACAGAGTTTCTCTGCTACCAGGAGAGGGAAAACCATGACAATTTTAAAATTGACCAGATGCCATTGCAAACAGAACCAACTTATAAAGCCAGCTTTCATCCTCTGACAAAAAAAATAAATCCAGTCTCTAAATATCTGTTGGCTCCTAAGGGCATGGTGTAATTTCAGTTCTGCTATTTGCACTGCTTCGGCTTATGGTTACCATCTGCACAAACTGCAGCACGTCTCCATTTTATATGGCGCTATTTTATCTTAATGAAACAACTAGTCTTATTGGTCTTATTTTGGGTTGACTTGCTGTCTTAACATATAACCCAATGGTGATGTACGTACCAAGCACAACTTCTTTCAGTTATTGTTTGTTTCTGGGGTTTCTTTCTTCAGTTTCCTTTTCAGGAGGTGAAATGCAGCTCACTTGGGTTAAGGTCTGCTGATTGATTTCCACTTTCCCCCCCGATAAAATCCTTTGTTGTGTTGGCAGTCTGTTTCGGGTCACTTTCTTGCAGCCTCCCAATGCATTTCTCTGTAAGTCGGCAGACAGAATGCTTCTGTAGACTTCTGAATTTGTTCTGCTGCTACCATCATGAGTTCCATCATCAAAAAAGATGAATGACCCTATTATAACCTGTTCAACCCTATTTTTGAGCCTCTTGCTTGAAAACTATCTGCTCCATTAAAATAAGTATATCTCAAAAACTACAAGGTGTATTTAAAGAATAAGTATTTATATGTTCTTTCTTTTTGTTTATTTAGTCACTTGTTGTTGGAATTGTGTTTTGTTTAGGTGGAAATGGTCTTTGTAATCTTATTGCGGTGCTTCTTGCCCGTACTTCTGTTATGCTTCGTGTGTAGATACATTCATGCTTTAGAAAGGATTCATAATCTCTCTCCTGACTTGTCCCCAGTTCTGGCAGCTCTATGGTCAAAGGGGTCTTTTGGAGGCTATTGCCCTAAAAAACCTGCCTCCCATTACTGGCATTCAGGTCTCAGCCACCACCAGTAACACATAATCTTGTTAATCTTCACATGGGTTAAGTAGCTCAGCAAGACATGGCAGGTTATTTTTTGGAGTTTATATAAATATTTTACAAGGTTTAACTCTTACTACGATCTTCATCTTAGAACAACATGCAAACCAATCAGATTTTTGGCACTGCACTGTATTTGAACTTTCTTTATTTTAGTATTTCCACATTCCACTGTGTTCCTGATTCCAAATAGATTGTAAATTGTTGTAAATGTAATTGTTACTGTGCACTGTATTGTTAAATGAGCCTAATAATATTTAGAAACGAGTGTACAGTAGGTGTGTAACAACTAGGACACCATAAAATAAAACACTGATGATCACCATACCAAAAGCTCATACCAATGTAAATGTATGTGTCTATAAATAATTGTAAACAAAAGTGTGTAGTGATTTTCCCATTTTTTTTAACAAAATTAGATTTTGTACTAAACTACAAGATTTATATTTAACATTCACATAAACAAATCCTGTTTACAGTCCATGAATACCTAATAAGATTTATTCCCAACTTAGGGGTTTACATTTTTTCATTTCAAGCATTGGGAGACAATACAGTAATAGATAATGCAATCAAGCCTCCTCAGTTACACTAACACTTACATTCCAAAAATAAACAGAATCAAATCGGATGCTCCCTTTTTAAAAAGCAGTTTATCTAGTCCGACCCTGCCTGTTGGTTGCAGTAAATCTATCCATTGCTGTGGTCCAGTGCCTGTTAGCTGCACTCTGCTAATGATCATCCCCGCTCTGTTCTGTGCTTGAACAGTTCTGTTCTCAGCTGAATCAGTGTGCGTATTTGTGCCATGGTTTCATGAAATGTGTACTTTGAAAAACAGCTGGACATATTCTCTTCTTTCTCCACTGAGACAGATGATTACAACAAAACAGCATGTCAGTATACAGAACGGCAATATATTGAACAATTAATGAGTACATTTAAAAAGAAGAAACATAATACTTGTTTCTCTACGTAGTGAATCTGGCATTTTGCCAACCTCGGTTCCACCAGGAGATGCTGCAAGTTCAGAATCCGTTCTCATGCCAGTTTGGTCTTTGTGACACTTCCACTCACCTACCTACCACATCAGATCCTCATTCCCATTCCCTATATATAGACTCAATTCACATGCACTTTCTGCATTACAATAGGTGCACTTGACTCAGTCAGTCTAGACAACAACAAATAAGCTCTCAAGTATATTCAATAGCCTCAGTCTCATAGTGACACATTCATGAGCAACTTACAGAGCTATTTAATCTTAACTCTTATTCTCATTAATGTCTTCTGCTTCTAGCTTAAATAACCATTAGTAACAATTAAATCATTTAAACAGGCTTTATGCTTTAAACCAATTGCTTTAATTCAATTAAATTCAATTTTATCTGTATGGCACTTTTAACAATCGACATTGTCGCGAAGGAGCTTTACATGAATATATAAATGCAGTATATAAATTGTAAATTGTCAGTTTAAATTGATCCCTAGTGAGCAAGGCAGAGGTGATGAGAGTGAGGAAAAACTGCTTGAAAATGTATGAGGAAGAAACCTTGAGAGGAACCAGAATCAAAAGGAAACCCATCTTCATATAGATGACACTGTATAGTGTAATTTTATCTCATTTCACTTCTATTACTATATACTATTTGGTCAGAAAGTACAACTACATAACCAGGAAATTCACTTTAGATTTAAATTAAGTCTGTATTGTTGAATGGAGCTCAGATCTGACTGTTGTAATTTTGTAATTACAGTCCAAACCCATCTTCATGGCTTGTTTCTAAGTGGTACTATCCACAGCAATTCCTTGTATCTCCAGGCTGTCCATGTGGAACATCCTCAGCAGCAGTGAGCGTTCTCCAAATGTTGAGTCTCCGAGTGAACTAGGGTATCAGGAAGAATCAATCAGGTCCGGAGAGCCGAAGGGATCACTGGTACAGCGAGAGAATGAGAGAGAAAGAGGAAGAGATGTGTCATGAATGTTGGTGCCATATAGGCTGGTTTCAATATTTCAGAACGCTCAGAACGCTACTGAGGATCCTTGGCTGATGCATTTTGTGCCAGTTCTTTGTCTTGCATGTACAGGATGTTAGATACTTAACATGGGTGAGTAGGAATTAAAGAGCAATGGGGAATACACCTTATACTCCTTGCCTATGCCCCTCTTTCTCCATCTGACTTAGAAAATGACCTAAGAAATTGAGGGATGAAAACTCCCAGCTGCTGTTTTAAAGAATTCCTTAATACCACAGGATTTCGTTTTCTTGAAGACTGAACTATTAAAAGTCATAGTTCTATTTCCAATGACATTTCGACCTAATTAGTGGGAGCAGAGGGGCATGACTGTATTTTAATGACAGCATTAGAGAAGTCCTGGATCAGGACCTAAGAGCTCATCATGGCTCATTTTTGGAAACACTGAAGTGTGTGCTTCTCATTTCGGATTATATATGGCAAACGGACACCTTTATCCATACGATAATTGAATGTTGACCTTTTATATTTGCCCCATTGACACCTACTGAACAATGTTTTTCATCAAACAAAATATCATTAAAGAGCATTAGTGAGATCAAGTAATGATGTTCGGTGAGGGAGGTCTCAGGTGCAGCTGGTGTTCCGGTTCATTCAAATGTTTGTGAAGGAGCAGTGTTGTGCTAGAACACATACATAGGTAATAATAAGGTATGAATTTTGCAGGGCATGATATTGTAGAGATATTAATTCATTTTTAATATTAGTTTAGACTGGAAAAGTATCCCAATAAGAAACATGCAATTTCCTGGCCAGTACTCTACCTTATTAAACCTATTTTTGACAGCCTCATAATGATAAGTTAGTAAATCTTAAAAACCTGACTCTTTATAATGGAGGATTTCCTGGAAATATTAAACTTATTTCACCTCGCTAATATTATTCTCCATTTCTAGCATAAATTTAGAAATATTGGTGATTCACCCATTCACCTGCAAGGCCCAGTCATGGCTACACCCAAGCACGACACCATAAATATTCGTGATGGAGTCACTGGACAAAAAAAGGCTACAAGTCAAGTAAGGACAATTACAGCTGAAAATATAATAGGTACAGAAGTAGGAGTGAAACCATGAGTAACTGAAAACCCTGACATCAGTTTTTGAGAAGCCAGAGATGCTTAAGGTTCATATGAGAGTATAATACAGGCTTCAGGGAACACAATTCTAACACACATTTAAATCCTTCAACTGGATAGCCATCACAAACGTCTGTACTGTCTGTACAGCTGCAATCTGACCGTTCAGAGAAAACCACTGATTTATTGAGTCGTGAAATTTTGCAGTGATTAACATCAGCTTGTTCGAAGGCACAGTTCCAGAATATTTTAAACATGCAGCGATCCATCCACTTCCACCCACTGTAGTCTATCTCAAAACGTTCATAATTTATGGCGTTTGCCAGGCTGATTTCAGGTCATTCCGTGGCACCCTTGTCAAAACATTCCTAAAGGATTCCAATAAGAAACTTGGTCAGGATTTTCATTTGAATTTTCATCACATTTTGGAGCTTTTCTTAAATAAGACATTAATATCCTGTAGGATCAATTTTACACGATTTTAATTTGGATCAGTTTGGGATCCTATTCAGGTCTATATGGGAGATCAATGTGCTAGATTTAAACATTTTAAAGGCAGTGATATAAATGTAGGTGATTACCATATAGACCTGAATAGGAACCTAAATGGATCCATTAATAAAGCGTGTAGAAGTGGTCCTACAAAATTGTATGTCTTATCCTATAAGACAGTTCCTTTAAAGAAATCTTATAGAAATTGTTTCAAAATATGATTAAAAAAAACTAATTAAAATTTCTGTACAAGTTTCTTATTGGAACTATTTTTGAAAAAGGACTTTTATGAAAACCTTTAGGATTTTAAAACTCCCAAAACACTGTCTGAAATTTCCAATAACATTAATAACAAGACATTATTTCAAATAAAAAATAAGTCAAAATCCAATAAGATCCTCTGGGACAAACTCAAATTCCAATAAGATTTTTTTTGGGGTACTGAAACTGTTTTTTATTTAAAGTGACCATTGACCTGTTACTTGATGTTGGTACTGGTGATTGTGCTCAAGAGTGAAAAAAATTTACAGCCAACGATAAACATGACATTTTCTCAAGCACATTTCCTAAAGAAAACACCTTATTTTAAAATAGTAAGTAATAGCTCTGTAGTACTGTGAGTTATTGCTGCTATTTGTTATAATGACTGTGTTATTATTATCATTATTCATTTTTTTCTACTGTATTAAGGAGACCTGTGTGGTGAAAGATATGAACAGCAGGTTTCCTTTATTGAAATTGTTCCTAAACTGCAATAACGCAGAAACAATTGATATATATTGAGAAAAACATTGCCATGATTTTTGACTGAAAGCTATTTGAATACTAAATTAATGCACCTGTTAAATGGAGGTTCTTTCAGCTAAGGTCCAACCCCCCCCCCCAAAAAAAAAAGTATTTGTTTATTTCCATTTATAAATTTGTGTGTGTGTGTGTGTGTGTGTGTGTGTGTGTGTGTGTGTGTGTGAGAGACAGAGAGAGAGCGAGAGAGAGAGAAAGAGAGAGAGAGAGAGAGAGAGAGAGAGAGAGAGAGAGAGAGAGAGAGAGAGAGAGAGAGAGAGAGAGATTATGACTGGTGTTGTTTATTGTAAGTGTTTATTGCCTTTTTGGACTTCTTTATCATTTGTAATGTTGCTCCCATTTAAAACAGTTCGGCTCAAGCCCAGACATTTTTAGGGTCATGACTGAGGACAATGTCCCGTCCAGAGACAAGCTGTTTCGTGTTGAGGTTTTGTTCAAACCAACCATGGAAAATACCCTCTCTAATGAATGCTTTTTTTTTTTATTGGTTGTTGCGTTAAATCTTACCCAGATAGTGCTATTATCTGATTGGCTATTGTGAAGCCTCTTTTTTTTTGATTGGCTGATAAGTGTCAGGCTCAACTAAGAACTCCAGTGGAGACGCGCTTGATTCCTGCCCGGTTCCATAGAGACAGCGGTATATGATAAATATATATATATATATATATGATAAATAGCCAAAAAGTTTTTCTGCGTGAGAAATATGATGTGTGGCGGGAGAGCGTGACAAAAGACCCAAATGCGTGACTGTCACAATCAATGCATGACACTTGACAGCCCTGATGTTATTTTACAAAGTCATCACAGGTACTAGGCCCTTAAACTCCTCATAGTTATTGTTGACTCTTCCTCATTCTTGACAGAAAATGGAACGATGACCTTAGATATGTGTCTCCTGACTATCTTTTTAAAACGGAAGTTTAAAACACATTAAAAAAAATACATTAAATACATACTATATGCATTGTTATTGTCAAAGCAGGACAGAGGATGATTTGGTGGTTAACTGACAATTTGCATTACTTCATAAATAGAAAATGTACTTACTGACTTATTTATTTTGTGTGTATTCATGTTCTTAAAAATGATGACTATCAGGTTGAAATTGCAGGGTAACAGAAAATTGCCAGAGGTGACCCTAGAGTTGACTGGAATGGAAATCACACAAGAATAAAACATTTACAAAAATTGCCCCACATGCTCAGGTGTCCAAGCAGAACTTATGCTTTGTTGATACTCAGAGATTCTGAGTACCAGCGTGCAAAAATGTTACATTAACTGTTTGTTAGGTCAACATTTGACCAGATTGTTACCAGTTGTTGTCATATACAGTATATAGACTATCCGGTCCAGCACTCACCACACATCATCAGGAAAAGTCATCAGATTCCCTTAATCTTGCTCAGATAAGGAAAAGTCTCTAAAGTTTGAATAAAAAAAACAACAAAAAAACATAAATACCAAAACCAAAAATACACTGATTTATTTATAACATCTTACTGTACATAGTGCAGCTCTGCAACCATACAGTCTGTTTCCTACCTTTTCCCATCTGGTATTGCACTCAGCATTTTGGCTATAGATAAAAACACAGATTTAGATTTCTATAAACTTTGAGACGTAAACACATTCAACATCCCAGCAGCCATCTGGCAGAAAATGCAACAGGCAAGTGGACCATAGCAGTCACACACACACACACACACGCATGTGCACACACACACACACACACACACACACACTGCCTGGCCAAAAAAAAGGAACCACCTGGATTTAACTAAGCAAATAGTTAAGAGCCCTCCATTGGATTGTTACCTCAGTGATCAATACGTTTCAGTGTGCAACAAGTTATTTAAACTTAACTGATGCGGTGAGTCGCTTCTCATTTCTTAAACAAACATGTACTGTAGGAAGACGTACTGTATTCTGAGGTCATGGAAAAGTGTTACTCTTTTTCTGTTCAGAACTTTCCAATGCATTATTAAGTATTAATAGAAGGATAGTGGTGAATCCTCATCTTCGAGGAAGAACTGTGGTCGAAAAAAAAAACACACACAAAAAAAACGAGTAATTGTGATAATTCTAAAAATAAAAAAAGTTAAAAAACTCAAAACACACAGCGATGTTTAATAGTGAAAGAATTATATAAGTATTGTAGATTTTCCATAGATAAATACATCAGGCATTTTATGGGATGTTTATCACTGATTTAAACATTTTCAGACACAAAATTAGATATCTTGCATGGAAATATGCATGCAAAGCTCAGAGTAAATGCAGTTGTCTGTTATGCATCCTATACACTCTTTCTGTAAGACTCTGTATAGTCAGAGAAGCTAAATTAAATGGATCATTCTTAATTTTCCACTATTTTACAGTGGATGTACAGTGGATGACTTTATATCATCACTTATCACCTTACACACACGTGAACACACGTGTGTGTGTAAGGTGATAAGTGATGATATAAAGTGACAGGGTAACCTCTCTGAAAGGCATGTTCACACACACACACGCACACACATACACACACATACACACACACACACACACAGCAACTGAACCTCTCCAAAACACCTTTTCTCTGAGGTCAACAGTTTATTTGTGGTTCTTTTAGTAAGATAAAGGGATCATGATAAAACGAGCTCTCTCTTGGCAGCCTTCTGTTACTCTGCCATTATCCAAGCAGCTATGAATGCCAGTGAGCCTTCTTGCTGTGGATCACACACACTGGCACCAAACCAACACTAAGCTCCCTCAAAAGTGTGCCAAAATGTTCACGCTTTTCATTGTCACACCTTGTTATTCCGTTCAGCGCTTCACATCGGATGCTATATAGATCTCTTATGCTGTAGATATGCTAACATAACAACAAAGCGTCCACAAATATTTCTCCGTCTCTTTCTTTACCTCACCGTCTCATTCCCTCTCTCTGTTTTGCATGACTGACTATCAGTTCCGAGCAGAAATGTGGATACACATGAATTCACACCCTTAGAGAATGTATGTGTATAAACAAGGGGGTGCATTGCCTTCATTAGAAATGGTGATTTTTAATGAAGGCATTACATTAAATGGAATCTAGTTACTGTATGTGTAGGCAGCATGGTGTGGAGAGCTCAGTTACTAATCATCAGTCAGGCTGACCTGCTATGGTCTTGCAGAACACGCTGCAAAAAAAAGACATCAAAGCAAAAATTGTTTTTAAATGTAGTTAAACGGATGTAGTTTCAACTATTTTAAGATTAAAAGAGAGAACATTAAATCCAAATATTTTAAGCTTAAAATAATTTGGTTCGGTTGGCATAAATACAAGGGGGGCACGATGGCTTAGTAGTTAGCACGTTCGCCTCACACCTCCAGGGTTGGGGGTTCGATTCCCACCTCCGCCTTGTGTGTGTGGAGTTTGCATGTTCTCCCCGTGCCTCGGGGGGTTTCCTCCGGGTACTCCGGTTTCCTCCCCCGGTCCAAAGACATGCATGGTAGGTTGATTGGCATCTCTGGAAAATTGTCCATAGTGTGTGATTGCGTGAGTGAATGAGAGTGTGTGTGTGCCCTGTGATGGGTTGGCACTCCGTCCAGGGTGTATCCTGCCTTGATGCCCGATGACGCCTGAGATAGGCACAGGCTCCCCGTGACCCGAGGTAGTTCGGATAAGGGGTAGAAAATGAGTGAGTGAGAGTGAGTGAGTGGCATAAATACCTTTAAGCATTTATTTTAGAAAGGGAAACAAATTATCTATCTATAAAATAAACAATGTCAAACTTACTGTTATATTTGGGGTATGTTAAGCTTCTAATAGAAAATTCTAGATAAACTTGAGTCTATTTGACATGTTTTTACTTGATATGATGTCATGTTTTGCAGTGTCTGGCATCTTTTCCATGCACACATTTCAAATATTTCAGGTTTGATGATCACATCTTACAAGTTCTATAACAGTATATAACAGGAAAGATGTAAAAAACAATAGCGTTTTAACGTATAAGGAGCACATAGTGCTTCTAAACTCATCATTGCCAAAGATTAAGAACACACACACTTAACACTTGTCAAACATCCTTAATATGCCAAATATGGTGTTTCATATGGAAATAAGTTCATTCATTCATTCATTCATCTTCTACCGCTTATCCGAACTACCTCGGGTCACGGGGAGCCTGTATCCTCATTGGTTCATGTTTAATGTTTGATGGTTCTAGTGTTTGACACTGAAAGCTTTCCTATAGCAGCATATTCCGGACTTTATTTGCGATTCATATGCAAAACAGTTGCTTTTTCACAAACTACAACATACAAAGGCTGGCAAAATTAAAATGCAAATGCAGTCTGTTTGCCATTCTATTCTCAGTGTTTAACAAGGTATGGTTCTGCCGTATTAAAAAGCAAGAGTAATCCCTCCATTTGCTAATGCACTCTTTCAGCCTGATGGACGAAAAATGAAACACATTTCCTGTTAACAATTATATTTTCACGGTCAGTGATATTCTATAAAGCCAATAGTGTGTGGACAGATGACCATCACTCATGTATGTGCTTGTAGAACATCGCATTCCAGATTTATCCTTTTATTAGCTATTATAACCACTATTATAACCACTCTTATCCACTCTTATCTTCTGTGAAGTCTTAACACTAGATGTTGGAACGTGTCTGTGGGGATTAGTGATCATTTAGGTACAAGAGCATTAGTGAGATCAGACACTGATGTTGGAGTGCGTCTGTGGGGATTAGTGATCATTCAGCTACAAGAGCATTAGTGAGATCAGACACTGATGTAGGAGTGTGTCTGTGGGGATTAGTGATCATTCAGCTACAAGAGCCTTAGTGAGATCAGACACTGATGTTGGAGTGCATCTGTGGGGATTAGTGATCATTCAGCTACAGGAGCATTAGTGAGATCAGACACTGATGTTGGAGTGTGTCTGTGGGGATTAGTGATCAGTCAGCTACAGGAGCATTAGTGAGATCAGACACTGATGTTGGAGTGTGTCTGTGGGGATTAGTGATCATTCAGCTACAAGAGCATTAGTGAGATCAGACACTGATGTTGGAGTGTGTCTATGGGGATTAGTGATCATTCAGCTACAGGAGCATTAGTGAGATCAGACACTGATGTTGGAGTGTGTCTGTGGGGATTAGTGATCAGTCAGCTATAGGAGCATTAGTGAGATCAGACACTGATGTTGGAGTGTGTCTGTGGGGATTAGTGATCAGTCAGCTACAGGAGCATTAGCGAGATCAGACACTGATGTTGGAGTGTGTCTGTGGGGATTAGTGATCATTCAGCTACAAGAGCATTAGTGAGATCAGACACTGATGTTGGAGTGTGTCTGTGGGGATTAGTGATCATTCAGCTACAGGAGCATTAGTGAGATCAGACACTGATGTTGGAGTGTGTCTGTGGGGATTAGTGATCATTCAGCTACAGGAGCATTAGTGAGATCAGACACTGATGTTGGAGTGTGTCTGTGGGGATTAGTGATCAGTCAGCTACAGGAGCATTAGTGAGATCAGACACTGATGTTGGAGTGTGTCTGTGGGGATTAGTGATCATTCAGCTACAAGAGCATTAGTGAGATAAGACACTGATGTTGGATGTTGGGTTCAGTCTGTGTTCCAGTTCATCAGGGCTCAGTGCAGGACACTCGATTTCTTCCACTCTAACATTAACACACCGTGTCTTCATGGAGCTCAGGGGCTTTGTGTTAGTTCTAGTGAAGCAAACTGTAACACACCAGTAAAGACATTCTAACTATTGTGTGCTTCAAACTTTGTGGCAACAGTTTAAAGAAGGCCTTTATAATGATGCAATGTTTAGGTGTCCACATACCTTTGGGCTTATAGAGTATATCTGTGAATGAAACATTATGGGAGGGACATTTTGGTATTCGAAGGAAATGAGGAAATTATGGAGGATCCTTGACCAGCTAGAAGAGTTTGTTGCTGTTATGAAGATGAACAATTTTAGTACATTCATTTATGTGAATATGCATCAGTTGACGATCAGGTGCTGGGCCTTCAGCGGACCAGGATAGCCAGTGCTAAACATTCCTATAAAGCTTCTAAAAGTCTATTGGTCAGTTATTAGAACAATACACTTTATAGGAGCGTCTAATCAATCCATCTGAGTAGCTAAACCATAGATTTATCTATATTTAGTTAGAAGCTTTTCAGTATATTTTCAGCTGTGCAGGTATCACGTAATCTTAAACCTGCAGCACACTGTGAAAAGTCCCTCCCATAGTGTTTGATTGACAGATGCAAACAGGCTTGCAAATGTATTTCATTTCTGCCCATTTTTGACTATAATACTAGAGGGATTTTTTTTAAAAAATGTTTTGTTTTTTTTATATGACAGACGCGAAAACAGTGAAAGTTGAAAGGCGAACAGACTGTATTTGCATTTTAATATTGGCAGAAACTGTAAGTTGTTCATGGAAATGTAAGTGTAAATATATGCTCTGCATATAGATTTATTCTTAATTAAATAGTCTTAAATTATGCATGGACACAGAAATCCTCTGTTTTATGTATCATAAAATTTAAAGAATGAAATTCCAGTTTAGTGCCTTAACTATAGTTTAAAATCTTTAACTTTATTTCTATTTTAATAGTCAATCAAGACTATAAATACAATGTTTTCAATAGCGGATTGTATAAGTATAGGTGTATACTTTAAAATGTTATGTTTTGATGTGCAAGAAAGGGCAATAGAAGACAACCTACTAGAAACTGCAGGATCCAGATCAATAAAGTTGGTATATTTGTTGAGTCCACAATCATTGTTTGTTGTGAATTAGCTCCACAGCTCATTTATTGGTCCAATGCCTATCCTGGGAACACTGCTAGCAAGTCAGAAATACACCCTGCATGACAATCAATAAATAATGTTAATTATTTATTTTTTATAAGTGTCTCCTGGGGTTCCAGTAGGATCCCGTGCTCTCATTGCTGAGAGCATCATTGCTGTGGCCTGGGTTCGGTTCCCAGGCAGAGAGCAAATCCTTTAAGAGATAACTCACAGTGCTGGTCCCAAGCATGGATAAAAATGGAAGGGTTGCATCAGGAAATGCATTCGGTGTAAAAAATATGCGGACCAGATGATCCCAGACAGGAAGCAGCCGAAAGATCATTCATTCAATCATTTATTCATTCATTCATCTTCTACCGTTTATCCGAACTACCTTGGGTCACGAGGAGCCTGTGCCTATCTCAGGCGTCATCGGGCATCAAGGCAGGATACACCCTGCACGGAGTGCCAACCCATCACAGGGCACACACACTCTCATTCACTCACGCAATGACACACTACGGACAATTTTCCAGAGATGCCAATCAACCTACCATGCATGTCTTTGGACCAGGGGAGGAAACCGGAGTACCCAGAGGAAACCCCCGAGGCACGGGGAGAACATGCAAACTCCACACACACAAGGCGGAGGCGGGAATCGAACCCCCAACCCTGGAGGTGTGAGGCGAACGTATTTCTTATTTCTTATAAGGAAATTATTTCACTGAGACTGAGTAAACTTTAAAACTAAAGTAAACTGCAGCCTTACACATCATAACCCAACTGCCATTGCCAACAATTACATTAAATAATTTGTGGGAAATATAACTAGAGAAATATAAATAGAAAACAACACGAACCAATTTAACAGCTTTTGCAATTTTTTTAAAATGAAAATAAATGGTTAAAAAAACAGCAGTTGATTTTTTTTCCCTTGAAATGAAAATGGGTTGCTGGCAAAGCTTTAAAGCTGCACTCTCCATTTGTCTCCACAAAAGGCCTGGTGTTCTATTGTACCCCAATGCTCCTCATCACCCTTCACCTGACTAGCGCTGTCCCTCTGTGGGTGGAATCTGTGTACTCAATAACGTCAGACTGCATTATCATTGTAGCTAAAGCGCTGAACAATACATCTTCACAGCAAGATAAGCACATGGCCCAGATTCCTGACATAAAATAATAGAGAGGAACACACAAAAACCTTGCAGTAGTCACTTGCTAATCTTGCTAATCAGCTTCACAACTTTAGAGGGAAATAAACTTTGGCTGTAAACCACAGTACAAAATAGTAGATTGTAATTGCATTTCTGTGCCAGAGCATGAATACGTTATCTGCTTATACATCAACCAGCATGACATATCAGCTGTTCAGTCCAGAGCTGTTTTGTTTTATTACTATTGTAAAGCTTATTTAGACGCAAACACAGCAACACACATATCCAAATAAGCCTCATTTTACCCACACTGGTGCTAATACAACCAATGCTTTTTTGTGCAGTTGCTTTGATCACGTTTACCATATATTTTAATAGTATTTGTAAAAGTAGGCTAATAAAATAATGTGCTGACACCTTTAAGAGCAATAATGAAGTACAATAAGAATAGGAACAGCTTAACCATTAATACCTGAATACTATTTAATATACTTTTGCTTAATTTCTATGGCTAATTTATTTTAATAATTTTATTAACTTCCTTAAATCCTTCTCTTTTTTCTACTGCTGTCTCTCTTAGATGTACATCCAGACCTCCACCCTCACAATTTCTCTGAGCCTAAGCGCTTCTGTATCACTGGGGATGCTTTACATGCCGAAAGTCTATATCATCATCTTCCACCCGGAGCAGAATGTGCCAAAGCGCAAGCGCAGCTTCAAGGCCATTGTCACTGCAGCCACCATGACGGGTAAGCTGACTCAGAAAGGAGGTGATCGCCCCAACGGAGAGGTCAAGACAGAGCTCTGCGAAAGCATGGAGACCAACAGTGAGTGTTCCTGTTAGATATACCGAGTAACAGCAGCTGTTATAATGTATTCATTCAACACTGTTAAAATATTGACTACAAATCGTTTAAGGTACGTACAGTACTGAGCAGGTATACCTCTCCTGCTTGTCAGCTTTACTGTATGAAATTTTTAAAAGGTCTTTGTTGAAGTTGTCAGTATTTCATCTATGAGGGCAAAAACAAGCATAGCGATGCAAATGAGAGTGAAAATGCATTACTTAAAAATGTTTCTCCACTGTTCAGCAGCACCCTCGACCAAGACGACATATGTCAGCTATACCAATCATGCAATCTGAGATGGGAGTGCCTCCATGTAGGGGCGAAGCCTCTCCAAGTCATGACGTGTCATGTGATTCTGACAGGCTACTGAGCATGAGACTTCCTGTCATTCTGCATTAAACTTAAACCTGTGAGAGAATGGGAACACTGTATTACACCAGTGGGGGTATAACGCTGCAATCCAGTGTTATCACTACTGTCTTACACACACAAACACACACATACACACACACACAAACACACACACAAACACACACACACACAGTAAAGCACAGACACAATCATAGAAAAAGGAGCAAACGGAGATGAAGGTTTGCAGTTGTGGCAAATAAAAAAAAAATGTAAACATAAGCATCCCAATGAAAACAGTGTAAAAAGAGATGTGAAACTGGTATTGAAACTTCTGAAATGTGAACATAAAAAAAGATGAGATATATGAAATATACCAGAGTTGACCATGTTTGCTGTAATTCCTATTGTATGTATTTTTTGTGGATGTGCTATTTTATTTTTTTTTTTTAAATCTTGTTCTACGTTGTCCGGAACCTGCATAACAAGATGAGCTGTGTCTTGTATTGGCTAAATGGACTTTAGCTGAGACTGTAAGTGCCATGAATGACGCATGCCAGTTTTTTTATATACAAAAATGATTTATTTATAATAAAGGAATGTTTTGCAAATGTGTAGCGTTGTTAGATGTACATTTAAAAGCCTAAGTATGTGTCACTCACATATAGCAGCGGAATGAAATTCTTAATCATTTATAGCAGAAATCTCAATCCATTAGCCTTATGTGACTACAACATGTGACCTAAATGTCAGTGAGCTACAGCTTCTTATACTTGGGTTCAGCATAATCCAAGCTGAAGAAGAGAAAAACTCTCACATTTAAACCAATTGTTAAGAATTAAACAGTTCTTGCTAGATCTCACACCTAGATTCTTCACATGGCTTTGATTTCTTATTTGTATTCATCAAATTAAATCAAATTATATATATACAGTAGATTATCAGATTAAAACAACTAACAATGTTTCTCACTAGCCCTCGACTGAAATGGCTAAGGAACTTAAGTAATGTTTAGATGTAAATATGGGGAATCGGTTTCATTTAAATCTGCTCAATTCAGTTTAGATGATTCATTTTATAAACTGATTCAATGTCACTTGTCCATGCATCTTCTTAGTTAACAATGTGGCTCTCACATTATAGGTTAGATTTAACAAAATTCTTTAATCTATTAGGTCTGGCTCTTCAGTAACTTCAACGTTGTACTGTTCAAGAGAAAATAGTTGTAAAGGCATGTTCAAGGTCAACAAAAAGTTAGAAACCAATGGGAGTAAAACTACATACATTCTAAAGTATATCCTCTCATGTTACACTCTATACATTTTCTCAGCCATGTCTTTAAAGATTTTTGTTAAGCATATTCCAGCTGGTTCCTGACATTTCGGACACACTGTGGTGTGATAATTTAACCCTACTGTACATGCATTTACAGACTTGAATCCCTTGCAAGGTTCTATTCATGTTTGCTAGCTTTTCCTACAAAACTGCAGCATGGCAGAATGGCACAATGTAGAAAATAATTAGTTGCTGAATTACTTGCTACTTGTTGTTTATGGACCTGATCCCCAAAGGGGAAGGTGAAAGAAAACAACTTTAATCTCCAGACCGCCATCTGGCAAATGGATATTCAGTTGTTACAGAACTGTCTGGTATGTTTGCCTGTTGAATTTTATTAAACTTGATTCCCAAGGGAAATGGTTTAAAACAAATTCATATCCACAAGAGAACTACTTATAAATACTAAGCCTGTATCTTTTAGCTTGTCTCAGAATAGTTAGGATAATTTTCATGTTTCAGGGGAAGGCTAATAATGAGTCCTGATACATGGGTCTAGTACACATTTTCTCATTCAAGGTAAGTCTAAAGGGCTCTTACTGTATAAAGGAAGTAGAATCAACAGATGCCTCCTAGCAAAGCTCTTGAGTACCTTGGTGGGAAACCTAACAACCAATGGATCAAGTGCAACATATACTGTACTAATCATCCATAACCATTAATCGTGTTACAGTGGCACCTGTAAATGGGGTGGGATATACTGTATTAGGCAGTAGATGTGTTGGAAGCAGGCAAAAAGAAAAAGCATAGGCATATAATTGACTTTGACAAGGCCTAAATTGTGTTGGCTAGATGACTGGGTCAGACTATGTTCCTGGTATATAGTGTTTAATGCCTGCTAAAAGTGATAAAATGAAAGACTAAAGTCTATGTAGCATTGACAGTACTCACTGGACCCTTTAAAGTTTTATACTCAGAGGTCCAAACATTTTCTTGAAAGTGCAGAAGGTGTCGTTCCTTCACATAAATCAGTGATCCCACAGTGTAAACTTCAGCTTGAGTAACTTGCTATATGAATCAGTGGAAGATGCAGACATAAAGACATAAAGCGTTACTGCCCATAACGCGACTAGCAAATTTCTTGGATTATCATTCAGCATGCTGTGTATACAAACAACAAACATGGTTGCAAGTGAGAATATGTCCAGACCAGCCTTGTGTCCACTGAAGGATTTCAAGCACTCTGTAAAAGTATGGAATTGATCGTCAATTATTTGTGCGCTTTGGGGAACAAGATTAAGGGGCATCCTCGATAAGAAGCCTTTAACACTGTAGGCGAATCTTAGTCTCAATATGGTGTTTATGTTATTTATGGCGGCTGTGAAAATTTATTTGTTCTTCCCTGGATTTAAAACTGCCGCTTGTTCTCTCATCATCCGAACGGTAGTTAAGACATCATAGAGCTGCATGGAGAATTTATATCCCTGAAGTAGCCCATAGGCTATCCAGTGTGAATTTTCATCCCTCTAAATGTCACAGCAGACAGAGTTCTTTAAAAATTGAATAAGCCCATTACCAGTGACATTTTCTAATATGTGTGCAATGCATTTTGAGCAGAGAATGTCCATTTGCACATACTGACACTGAGTTAGGCTATTGTGTTCACATATCAAATAAATCATGTCTATTATGTCTAGCTGGTGAGTAGTGTGGGAGTCTGAATTTTAAAGGTTATCCAGAATAATGAGGAATTAATTATAGTATATTGGAGGGCTCCCACACCCCACCACTTGAAAATTGCTATTTTGTCCATCAAATTTTTTTGTGTTTCTTTTGGTGGTGTCGTGTACATAAGTTTTATCTAAGTCTCATTTAGTCCAAATCAAATAATTTGCAATCTCATTTGCAGATGTGGGTAAGACACTGAGAAGAATAAACCCATAAGAAAACAGCTTAGCTTTCTGGCTTCACTACCCATCGGTTCCAAGACAGCCAGTTGTTCTGTCAAGAAGGGTTTTGAAAACTTAGTCATTGCTCATATTCAAAAGAACACTGGATGCTTTCAGACATTCCAGTTCGTTTACTACAGAAAAAAAGCAGCATATGGAATATAAGAATCCTGGAATCCTGGAACCTCCCAGGATTGTGTGTTAAGTCCTATGTGCTACACTCACTTTACATACCACTGTGCTGCCTCACACTGTTAAATTTGTAAATAATACTACGGTCATTATATTGATCATGGGGTCATGAGACAACATATTGAAGTGATTTGACTGATCTGGTTGCTTGGTGCCAAAATAAAAAATCTCCCTAAATGCCACTAAATCCAAGGACTTGCTTGTCAACCCACAACAGAGAAGAGATTAGCACACATTGGTGCACATTGGTGCACATTGGTGAGACAGAACATCTTCTAAAGTTCCTCTGTTCATATCAGTAAAGGTATCATATTGTCTCTCAATTTGTTGGTAACTGCTTGGCTCAGGACTGTAAGGCATTCACCAGGAAAGCCCACAGGGGACATCATTTATCAAGCAGGATCCAAATGGATTCATTCATAAACTGCTCATATGAAAATATTCAGAATTCAAAAATTTTGAAAATGCTTGATTTACTCATAAGAAGACAGACATCAAATCATATACACTGCATTGTGTTACTGCCTTTTTATATATAAAATATGCTGTCAGGTTTAAATAGATAAAGTACTTGAGTACCAAAGTACTAAAATAGGCTTGAAAGTATTATACACAGTTTCCGTAGTCCCCCAACAAATAACAAGAAAGTAAAGCAGGTATGTAAAGGGACTTGAACCAATATCCATCACCATAAGGTATGCTGGTACAGAGGTCTTTATCACTGGCTAATTGCTTTGTTCTACATTTTATTAATATCCTCACAAGTACGCCAGGTGACACCTCGATTGTGAACGAGTATTAAGGTATCTGGATTACTCCCAAATAGCTCAAGGCAGCAGATGGTGAATCTCTTTGCTCCCCATATGACTGAAGCCAAAGGGTATGTTACAGCAAGTCACACTGCTGTAAATGCCTCAATTCAATAAAGTGAATTAGCTTCACATGTCCTTTGTATTAACATTTTCTATAGATTTTATTTAACTGCTTGCAAAAGAAAGTAAGCACTGGACATTGTGAGTTTTGTTTTCTTATCTTGTTGTGTATCCCTGCACAAAGAAAGCATACCAATCTAGTATAGTATATATACAGTCTATTGCTTCTTTGAATTAATGTCAATACATCCTGTTATGTTTGTTTATATTGCTGTCTTTAAGGCATGTCAACGCTAATTCAAAGGAAATGATAGTTTTTTTTTTAATTCTAACAGTTTGTTATTTAAATGCATGTAAGTGTTTAAAATGTGTGTGGCCCTCTAAGAGATGCTACACATGAAAGGTTTGGTGCATGTGCAATTGGGCAGAATGTGTACTCGCAATCAGGGCTGTGTGCTTGATTATTGGTTGTTTAGTTAATGTGTACCGCCTACCACATCAGTGTAGGTGTTATTATTGAGTTGAGCGAAGAGAAAGTGGAAGAAATATAAATAACTAAATTTTGCCAGCGTTGAATAATAATAAGTGTCTACTTTACCTCTCGAAAAGAGAAAGGTCCAGTTTGCGTGTTGAAGCCCCAACGCACCCAAGCCAAGATCGACTCCTGTACCAGGGGGTGAATGAGGTGTGTGAGAGTGTGGACCCACTGTTAGCTTAGTACTGTTTATTTCATATTGCACAGTTCTATGTATGTATAGAGTCTAAAAGATATATGCTGTGGGTAAATGTCTATGACGTGTGATTAATGTGATTTTAGCAAAGAAGATCCGTTGTTTGGGAATATATAATTGTTTAATTAAGAAATGTGTTAATATGGTGAGTATCTATCATTTACCATTTACAGAAATAACTTTTATTTTAGCAAATATTTCAATTGAGTAGTTGTTTACCCCAAAAACTTATGTTCATCTCTTACTATTGTATTCCGGAGACACACAGTAGCAGAACCCCAGCAATCCACCCTACAGAGCTTAGTCCAGGAGAAACCCTAAGGAGGAAGGGGTGCTGCCCTGGCTTAAATAAGAACCTGAATATTACTGCTAATTATAGTGTCAAGTATAGCATTTGCTTAATTGTTTGTGGGTGCATGGTGTTATCTGGGGATAATGAGTCATTTTTTAATGTCAATTAAACATTTTAGGAAAGGTTTTTTTGCATCATGGCTGAAAATAACATTGCTCAGTTGAATAATGGAATAAATATGTCACTCTGTACAGTATAAGGTCTCTGCTAAATGCTGCACATGTAAGTGTAATAGAAACACATCATCCAGGATTTTTTTTCTGGACACATGTCAAAGAAATCGTAGAGTACCTCCGGCAACTTGTTAATGACCCAGAAAAGTCATTCATTGTGCATGACATCCTTCCCAGATTTGTTGACACCAGAACACTGGTAGGTATTTCTGACAAAAAAAATCATTTTATTTCAGTGTATAGAATTTATATCAAATGATTAAATGTGACACCTTATATCTATGTGCTGTTTTTTTTTTGCTGTTTAGATACCGCTAGACCTTTCCATTCTGTTTGTTGCTGACACAGCTGCAAAACTCAGAGAGACTCCATGATTTAAAGGGCAAAACACCAAGGACCCTGCTTAGGTCTGCTAAATCTACTCTTTTACCTGTTGGTGGTGCAGGTAATGAATTTGGCATTTTAATTTGAATAGATTTTTTCCCTGTACTGAGTTAGGATAGTGGTTAGCCATCTTTACTCCTCTTGTTAAAAACTGGCACAGGAAATTAATCCAGAAAAGTCATCATCATGGTTATAGCCTAAATTGTCTTTTGTGTCAGATGAGCAAGCAGAAGAGATGTGTGTCTGCTGTTGCTAAATTAGATGAGAGTGCTGTAGCAAACAAACTTGAAAATGAAAAGCCTTAAGCTTAATGCTTCATCCAACTAATCCAAGCCTTCTTTGGAGCTATTTCTTTGAGACGTCGTCTAATCCACTGAGGTACGATATGTTACTCATCTAGAACATATTAACAAGTGTCTATGAATGATGAATTCATAAATGTCCCTTTGTTAGAAACCTTGAACTTCCTGATTAATAAAGTAAGATATTTGTCAGTATGTGGTTTCTGTAGCCACGCTAATGTTTCTAAAGATGTTTGGGGTGGAATTTGCTTTAAAGAAAACATGATTTGTTTTGAAATAAAAGCAGTGCTTTGCAAGTGTACTATGATGAATTGGAAGCCTGCAACCTGCTGGACTCAAAGCAAAAAAAAAAATCCTAACCTTGGTTGTCTTTATCTTTATCTTTTCCTTGCACTTAAATAATATGAATTTTTTATTGCTTCATTCTCAGGATTCAAAATGATACATCACTGACAGTATGTTTGAACTATTCACTTGACATTAGAAAGCCAAGGGGCTGAAATAGCCCTTGAAATCTGATTAGTTACTGTATTACAGACACAGCTTTAGATTTATTTCAATTTCAAATATTTTTCTTCTATTTAGTGACATATCTAAGGGAGACAGACTTTTGCATTGTTTTGCGTATTATCATGGAGCTAATTTTCAGCTAATGTCACTGATGGAATGATTGCTTACCTTAAGCATCTCTTTCAAGAACATCACTGACTGTTCAAAGATTTGTATCCTCTCCTTTAACCTGATTCCATTACATGATGCATTACCCTCGGTGTATCTGTAATATATTTCTGGTCCATTATACATTTAAAGCACAACACAACCCTTTCAAAATGAGCATGAACTTTTCTCAAAATCTTTGGCCAGAAAGCAGCAGATACTGTAGTAGCTACGTCCCCTCGGGAGTCACAAAGCTATTCAGAGAGTGAACTACTTAAAGCAACACCTTTGAATTAAAATGCTTTGAAGTTATAGCTGAAGACAAGAGGATTGAGGTCTTGAGTGAGGTTTGCCTTGCATCTTGGGGTAAATGCTGAGGGGTTGTATATAGTGTGTGCGTCTCACAATTTGCAAACACTCTGATGAGGAAATGTCCTGTTAAAATAATGCACATTCTTCTCATGGGCATGAACCTGTCTTTGAGATGCGTGCATTTCATGGTGTTGCGGAACACAAACAAATCATTAGGCTTCAGAACTTAAGATTTTACAATCAATTTGAACTGGAAATGTCTTAGATTCATGATTCGTACTTCTCCACAGTTTTGTATTGTGCTGCTGTGTAATTACTGAACAGTTTCCTCTAATAACTTTTGTAGTCGCTGAAGAATTGTGAAGCGTGTACAAGCATTTACTAAAGCTGTTTTTTTTTTTTTGTAATGAGTGACATCAAATCTAAAATATCATTTGAATATGTAAAGTGGTAAGATGACAAATCCCATGGGTGATGCATTGCAGGAGTTGCAGTGTGTAGCTTCCCAAAGGGGAAGTGTGCAAAAGCATACAAATTCTGTTGACAAAGGAGAAAGCATGAGCTGTGGGGATGCTGATATCTGCTTGAATACCTGTGTTAACAAGCATTCTGTCACATTCCTACACTACTTTTGTTATGCCGGTGCCTTAGAGACTAATATTTTTAGATAAACTCCCTGCCATAATGATCTTCGCAGACAAAGACAGTGCATTCACAGTTTCCCATCTTGTGGATGATTCCTTTCATGAATACAGCAAACACATTTCCTTCATTCTTTTAGTAGAATCTACAAAACTATGAGTAAATGAATAAAGAGTGAAAAACATCAGAATCCCTATTCCCTATAGTCCCGTTGAGTGCACACACCATTTTAATGGGCTATGGTTGCCTTGGCAACAGGTTTGACCTGGTGTTGGTAGGAATAGTGATGCTCCTGTGCTTGGACTACAAGCCAGCTACAGGCCAGTGGTGGAACACAAAATGTCAGCTGAAATGTTCCGTGTCTTTTTTATTTATTTATTTATTTATTATTACTGTGTTTCCATTCAGGCTTTATTGTTTTAACATACAGTGGATGTCAGTGCCTACATGAGCAGCATCACAACACTGTACTCTACGCTAACTGATCAAGTTTTTTGATGCTCGGAAAAGATTGAAATGACTCCCATCCTGCTAAAAGATTCATTTAAAAACTAAAGGCTTTGATATACGTTTCCAATAAAGTGGATTCAGTTTTTCTATACTGAAGTCTTTCAAATCATTCAGTATTAATACATATCACATTGTCAGTCTTTCATCCCACCTTTTGTGCTAGTGCAAGCATAATTTGTAATGAAATATTATCTTACAGTAGCAGCAGAGAAATTTTTCTAGCAAAAGTGCAAGAGGAACATTACAATTGTAAGAAACCGGCTGAGCGATATTGCTCATATGGTGTTGGGTCTTCAAGGTCTTTTCACTATGGTTTGCAAAGCAAGACCACATAGGTATATTTTGTTCACATAGACCTGAATAAATATTCAGTTTTGTATTTAATTTCATTAAATTAAGCCGCAGTCAGGATTTTGTGAAACCTTGCTTTCAAACAGAAAAACAGGATAATTTGATCCCTTAAAATGGGATTCCTAGAAGTAAATGTTAATAAGTTAATAATTTTAATCATTAATGCTTTTTAAACTAGCCACTAAGAAAGTTAAAAATATACTGTACTTTTTTTTTCATAGTCATTAAATATTGTCTGTGCAGAACTAAAAAGCACAGATGTCCAGGTGAAGCTGCACCTCATTCTGTATCACAGAGCAAAAGCCACTGAACTTCTGTTCTAAATCCTCTCGGGGCAAAGAAAGGAACAGTTGGAAGATCAACTGTGCCAAGGACATCATCTTTGTGCCTAATACACCCACTCTTCTTCATGATCACTCGTATTCAGCCATGTGTAGGTCATCAGGGTGCCATGTATTTTTATTATACTAAATTCTGCCTGTGAGCCACATGAGCTTCAATCACACTTAGAGAGTAGTAGCAACAAAAAAAAACCTTTATATATTGCTTCTGAAGCTACAAGGTACATTACTTTATATATATATATATATATATATATATATATATATATATATATATATATATATATATATATATATATATATATATATAAGCAAATAAAGCTTCCCTTAAATATATATATATAACTGTTTATCTCATCTACTTATCTTTGCCTTCTATATAAAATGCTGCTTAAAAATACAGATTGCTGCCCATATTATTTCAATACGGTAATTTCAATGCATCACGTTTCACATAAATATTGTCTCCTCTAAAGAAATATTGGGCCAATTCATTTGTTTTTCTCTGACATTTGGTTTTGCAATCAGGTGATGAATATGAGACAATAGATGATAATTTTAGATTTCATTTAGATGTGTTAACTTACAGTAGAACATGGCAACTTTCATGGCAGACCACAAATGTAGTTTTTTAGGCTTTGTAACATATGGTAAATGATAGTAATTAACACATATAAAACTGCATCAAGCTGCCAACCCACTTAAATAACCAATCTGATGCATTTTTTTTCCAAGATATTTTTCCAGGCTTCAAGCTTTTCTTCAGGAGGTAAAATGCTGCTCAGTTTGGTTAAAATCTGGTGATAAACTTGGACGGTCTAAAACCTTCGACATTAAAACTAATCTCTAAAGCCTTCGAGCATCAGATTAGAAAGATTAGTGAGTCTCTTCCAGAAGCAGCATGCACAAGCAACAAGCCATGACACTACCTCCACTGTGCTCTGTACCAATGAACTTGTACTGTATGTCTTGTATCATGAGCTGATCGTTCCTCTACACTATGGCTTTTCCATCACTTTATAGGTAGGGGTTAATTTGTGGCTTATATGCCACCCTTGCCCTGTGGATGTTGTTGGTAATGTTACTGACTGCTGTTTTTTAAGTTCATCTTCTCAGCTCTCACAGCGTTTCTATCACAATATAATCTGCTATTGTTTTTCTTGGCTGACGTGTTCACTGTCTGGTTGTTAGTTTACCAGTGCTTTCTTTCTTTTTTAGGACATTCCAAATTGTATTGGCTATGGCCAGTGCTTGTACAATGCCTCTGATGGGTTTTGTCTTTTTTACTTTCAGCTCCAAAATGGCTTGGTTTCCTCCCATAAACAGCATGCACTTTTATGTTGTTTTATCCTTTTTTTAACAAAAAATTCAGTCTTTACAGACAAAATGCAGCAGATATTCAGGGATATTAATTGTTTAAACAGTTTAATCAGTTTAACAGGACACACCTATGCAGAAAGATCCATTTATTAGTCACATGTTCCATTATTTTGATTGTTTGAAAAAATGCATGGGTTTGAACTCCTCTAGACATAAATATCAGAAATTTAAATCTTTTAAATTCAAACCCAAATGTTTTCAATGTACAGCAGAACAAAATATTGCCCTTGTTAATGCTTTTGTCAGCTGACTGCATCAATCTTTTAAATTCACTCCATTCCATCCACTCCATCCATTTTCTTTATACATCCACTCCATCTACCCCCACAACATGGTTACAGAAACCTGGATCTTAAATAAGTAGACTTCAGCCACAAGGTGGAGGACACCCTAGATGGGGTGCCAGTACATCATGGGGTTGAATGTACACATTTGAGAGCTAATCATTGCTAATTAGAAATGCAAGCTGCTGAAGGAATGATAAACTTCTGAACTTTAAAATGCCAGTGAGCTCTATCAAATTTACAGCTACCTACACTATTGACAATTAAAAAGAAAATAGATATAAAAAATAACACAACATTCTTATAAGCTGGTATGAAACCAATTCTTACCTTCTCAATGTCTGAAGATTGAAAAAAAATCACATTTCTTGAACCAGAAACATTGCTCCAAAGTCAAAATGCCTGAATTTCATGGCTTCTTCCTCTTCATCTTCCTCCTCTCCTCTCCTCCTCTCCCTTCCTTATCTTTCTTTAAGAGGCTTCATTTTCTAAGTTTAGTTCTGTAAGTCTTTAACTCACCGTAACCATTCTTTTTGTATTAAGGGCTCTTTTGAAATCTGTAAGCGAGACACGCCATTCAATTCACCATCCTTGATTGACTTCCCAGGACATCGCTATAGTTCTCACTGAATAGTTGCATTAAGATAAAGTTTCATGCCCCCATTTCAGAAATGGTATGGTGGTATCATGATTAATGGTTCATTCAAGTCATGGTCCAAAAAACTGCATACATTGACAGAAATTTGTGATTTTAATCAGTCTCTACTTTAAAACCATTCTTTGTTTGCTATCTTTGTGTGTGTGCACATGTCTGTGTCTTGCATGTGTACATGCGTGCTAGTTTCTATTTGCGCATATTTTAATAAAGCTTTGTCTGTCTTTTAGTATTTATTAATATATGTACTGTCTTAGACTGCTGATCTCGTTACTGTGCTCAAAACATAATGTTGACTTTGGATTTTACTCTTGGGGGAATAATGGAATTACACCAGCATTAATATCCCTTATAAAATGAATTGTGATGTGCAACTAATCTCCAGTGATTGTTGCCCAATCATAAAAACATTTTTCTCTTACCCCATTGAGCTAAACCTACAGGTTTTACCGTACACCAGATAATGGCAATTTGTGCAATTTGCAGAAGAGTTTTGTTATGTGGGATCTAAAATATATAGAACTTTATCTTTTTATGCAAGCTTTACAAGCACTTTCACACCATCAGATTGAAGGATTTTTCTGTTCCCGGTCGAAAGACACTTCAACAGCAATTAATCACATCTCTGTGTGCAGTGGCAGGTGTTGGGAGCATGGGAGCAATGAGTTGACGAAGAACATGGATGAGCTTATCTACGTAGTCGGAACTTTAAGTCTCTATGGAATGAATATCATGTTTTGATTACAGCTATTACATCAAGTATTTGAGCTTCTGGCTTCACTAGAGCCTCAGAAGCGCTCTTCTTTTAGTATAGTAAGTCCTTCAGCTGTTGAAGGACTTACTATACTGTACAGTATTTCGATCTTTGTTTATTTGTTTGTCTGAATACTTATTTCAAACACAGCGACTCTGCCTTAGCATTTTGCAGTGGATAGCTTATTTTATACTAATAACTGCTAATAACTTGCAAGTGTCTTGAGCCAGCATATAAGCCTGTGCATGTTCTGATGTTACCTAGGAGTTAGGACAGGAGTACGGTGGCCGAGAAGTGCAAAACAAATTAACAAATCCTAAAACACATTAACAAATCCGAAAAAAACAATGACAAGTCAGACAACCCAGAAGAGGTTGGTATAGTTTGTGAATGGAACACGTACCGATCATTGGACAAGACACCTGTCACTCAAGGTATACATGAAGTTCAACAGTCTGCCGCAGGGAAAAGTTGGAATGGATGGATGGAATGGATTACTGTGGATTAATTCTGTTATTTTCTTATATTTAAACGGAGAACTTTACACATTACACATAAGATTCCATACCTGTATATCTTGAGTGACAGGTGTCTTGTCCAATGATTGGTAAGTTTCCATCCAAAAACAATACCTACCGTTTCTGGGTTGTCTGACTTGTCGTTGTGTTTTCGGATTTGTTAATGTGTTTTCTGATTTGTTAATGTGTTTTCGGATTTGTTAATTTGTTTTCGGATTTGTTAATGTGTTTTCGGATTTGTTAATTTGTTTTCGGATTTGTTAATGTGTTTTCGGATTTGTTAATGCGTTTTCGGATTTGTTAATTTGTTTTCGGATTTGTTAAAGTGTTTTAGGATTTGTTAATTTGTTTTCGGATTTGTTAATGTGTTTTCGGATTTGTTAATGTGTTTTCGGATTTGTTAATTTGTTTTCGAATTTGTTAATGTGTTTTCGGATTTGTTAATTTGTTTTCGGATTTGTTAATGTGTTTTTGGATTTGTTAATGTGTTTTCGGATTTGTTAATTTATTTTCGGATTTGTTAATGTGTTTTCGGATTTGTTAATTTGTTTTCGGATTTGTTAATGTGTTTTAGGATTTGTTAATGTGTTTTAGGATTTGTTAATGTGTTTTAGGATTTGCACTTCTCGGCCACCGTACAGGAGAGCCTTTATCAATCATTCAATATCTTCATTGACTCTACAATGTTAGACATTGCAATTTATGTGGTTTTCTTTGTAACTCTGCCTATAATCATACAATCAGCGCTGGAATGGTCTTAAACATCACTACGAAATCTAAAGGTCACTGCAGACATTTCTTAATTACCATCTGATTAACCTTCAGGTGCAAATTCTTATTGTAAAACTTTCCTGTGTTATTAGTTGAGGCAGATTTTTATTTTACTACCATGTAATGTTGGTACTTATTAGTAATTATTGACTCCAAGGTTAAAGCAATTTGGACTTCTGGACAATAATGCAATCAGCACCTTCTAACTCAAATCATTATGAATAAAATTATATAAGCGAGTCTTCAGTGAACCATCATTACTGATTATAAAATCTCCAGTAATGATGAGACTTTCTGACAGAACTGTGTGGTGTAGTTTTATATTTGAACCCAGGGGGTGCGGGTTAATTGGGCAAAATGCAAGTTACTGTCTAGTGATGGTGCATCACACTAATGTAAGAAATGTACACAGCTTATCTAGGTCAGCTAACATAACAAATCTGATAGTGACATACTGTACATACTGCTACATCCCTGGCTTCTACTGTATTCCTGAAATTAAATTTGGTTGTAATAAAAAAAATGTATATTTAAAACTCTGAAACTGCTCATGATTATATTGTATGTTAATGAGTTATAGCACTATTTCTTGTTACAGAAGATAAATAAAAAGTTTAACTTAATTATTAGCTTACATGATTTTTAGCCCTGTCATCGCACCAAGTGGTTGGCAACTACTGCACTTTGAGGAAATGTCAATGTAGTCAAGTCATTGCTCATCATTCACCTCATCATCTTTTGACTTCTGTAAGCATAAACATATAAAAGTATGCCCTTTCAATAGCAGTAAGTGCTGTCAAGCCCCCAAATAACCTCTAGCTATCTAGGTTGAGGCTATAATTTAATATAAACTAAATATGGCAGCCAGCATTGATAGTCAGCACTTAGCTAGCTATGACAGAAGTTATTCCTCACACTTCATGGAAAACCAAGAATAGAGAATGAAATTACAGGTACGGGGTTGACAGAGCAATTACATTATTTCAATATTATGATGATCATACACTAAAAAATTCATGGTTTGATTTACATTTGTAGCTTCATGTGTCTGGGTTATTTAGAACAGAATTTCTAATCTGCCCAGTCTCTCAGTAACTCATAAACATCTGTGAGTTACTGTAGGCATTCAATTTCTACCCATCTGGATTTTTTTATGTCTCCTCCAAACTCATCCTATGTTAAAGCTTTTCTGCTTCTATTGTTTTTGCACAGTCTTTCTGGCTCTCCTGTATCTGATATTTAAATCAGGAGAACCTTCTATGAGCATTTTTCAGATGGCCTCCTGCTTCAACATGGTGACTTCTCTCTAGCCTGTCCTAAGCTTATTGATATGACAGTCTCTTGCAACTGTCAATATGACAAAGGACAAAAGTAGGATAGAGGACAGAGTTAAAAAAAAAAACTTCTCTCACCAAAGTTTTTGTCAGATTAGTTCCTCAGGTAAATCTGGCCAGCACATTTATGGAATGGTGACCAAGCAGTGACTGGTTGACAGCTCTCTCCTTTTCTTTTACCAATGTGTCCTAAATATATGCCATCAAGCATGATAATACAATCACAAAATTGATTATTATTGTTTTGACTCAAGTCACTGGGAGCCTGTGCCTATCTCAGGCGTCATCGGGCATCAAGGCAGGATACACCCTGGACGGAGTGCCAACCCATCGCAGGGCACACACACACACACACACTCATTCACTCATGCAATCACACAATACGGACAATTTTTCCAGAGATGCCAATCAACCTACCATGCATGTCTTTGGACCGGGGGAGGAAACCGGAGTACCCGGAGGAAACCCCCGAGGCACAGGGAGAACATGCAAACTCCACACACACAAGGCGGAGGCGGGAATCGAACCCCCAACCCTGGAGGTGTGAGGCGAACGTATTTCTTATTTCTTATAAGGAAATTATTTCACTGAGACTGAGTAAACTTTAAAACTAAAGTAAACTGCAGCCTTACACATCGTAACCCAACTGCCACTGCCAACAATTACATTAAATAATTTGTGGGAAATATAACTAGAGAAATATAAATAGAAAACAGCACGAACCAATTTAACAGCTTTTGCAATTTTTTTAACCTGAAAATAAACGGTTAAAAAAAACAGCATGTCTTTGGACCGGGGGAGGAAACGTGGGAGAAAACGTGCTAACCACTAAGCCACCGTGCCCCCAGAGTTCATTCAAGTCTGTTCAAATAAAGTTATTTTAGCAGCTGTTGTAAGGTAAACCCATTTAATGTTATTCATCTGCCAGTGCTCTCTCTTAAATGTAATTCATGAAATGTACATTAATGAATTACTGATGAATTAATTAAAAACAAATGGACCCATAATTAACTCAGCCCTTGGCCTGTAAATGACCTTTAATTTCCCACAGTGTAACTGGCTTTGACAAGTTACACTGTCGCAAGTTTTTTTTATGGACCATATGTTTTGGTTCTCCTCAGTTTTGCACGTCCATTTTCTCTCACAACAAAAGATAGAATAAGGTTCCTCTGTTTCTCACTCCAAATAAAACCCACCACCAGACTACTCTATGCCGTAAGCTTTTATTTGTTTTAGCTGCAATTTTACCACACACCATTCCACTTTTAAATGACATTAAGTCAGAAGAGTTGGGGATGCATGTGTCCCTATGTTATGCCTTACAATTCATCACTATAACCTTAAGGCATGCATAAATTCACACGTGCAAGAAAAATGTGATCAGATTCTATCGACTGTTGACTTTATGTCATGCTGCCTGTTTGGTGCTGTCGGAATGCTAGTGCAGCATGGTGGTTTCCTGTATCACCTGCAAAGGAATTATCTCTGTGAAAAAAATATTCTGCCTTTGGCTCAAGGCATGATGAGGTTGATAGATGAACCTTGTATCTAGAGAACCTCACTCAAGATTGAGAGACGAGAGGGGAAAAGAGCTTATTTCTCTTTGGGGCTGATGGATGGCAGGGCCAGAGGCAGTAGAGGGGGGACTGAGGTTATGAGGTGAGGAACAAACACAAACAACCAAGATGGAAAGAGAGAACATGCTTTTGGATGTATTGTTCATGCTCATTCAGTTTTAGGGAAGCTATTTGCAATTTACACTTGTGAAGCTACTAGCTATTTATGATTTGAAATAGCTGCAGCCAAACTACGCTTTTGATAGAATAGTTAGCCACACTACAAGCTATGTATAAGAAATAATAACTACAATAACAATAACTAACTATTTAAAAATTCATTTTATCAGTTGATTAAAGACTATGTGCACACTTTAAATATTTTAATTAAAAAAAACAATCAAATTAGAGCATCTAGTCCTGAATGCATAGTCTGTGGCAGCAATGTCTGAGATGGTAAATGAACATCTCTGACCACATTTATCAGGGATCTTCAGTTGAAAAGCAAATAGTATAATATTTCTTTGCAAGCTACAGTATGTGAGAGAAAATCTGTGGCAGTATGTTGTTAGCTGAATTAGCTAAACTAGCCCTCTTTTGATGTTTTACAGTACGAGAGCTCTGTATTACATTTACGTTGTTATTTTAATCATCATTAGTGACTTCCTATTATGTTGATTTATAGTACTGCTAGATTCTTCAGGTAATTCTCAGGATAATATGTGTATATCTAGAAACGTGCTAGCAACGTTGGTTGCTTGTAAACCACAGCAACATTTGAAAGTTAGCTGGATAGCTAATGTCACCTTTCATTATTTACTAGGCTAGTGCCTCATTTTTAAAAAAGTACATTTATTGATTAATTTAGTGCAAATCAGTTACATCATTATATACTTTACATATACTTTTTAACTTGTTGATTGAGTTCCCACTTCATAGTTTTCAGGTTAACTAGCATCAGCAGCTAAAAAGAATACAGTGTCAATACTGACTAGACAAATCACTAGACACGTCGACACCATCAGTACACAGGTCAATGTTAATAGCAGCCTAAAACCATCCTTTGTGTGGTTGTAAACATAACATAATACAAGGTATACAACAACACCCCCAGAGTGCTGGAATCTGATCTACGTGTTATAACCAAGTCATTCTACATACAGTAGGCATACAATTATAACTATATTCATGCCTAAGAATCTTTTCAGAATCAGTATCAGTAATCAGAAACATTGCTATAGTGAATACAGAAAGGAAAACCATGAACTTCTTGGAGAACAGCTACAACCGTTTAGACACCAGCTGTGAGAAGACAGGCTTTCCAAGCTGTCTCATGTTCACTGAACATTCAGCAATGATCTGGGAGCAGATCCAGACAAATGAAACAAATAAGACCTCCACATAGTCTGTATGACCAGTCCACTATAGCTACTGACCAGCTTTGGTTGTATCACCATTCAGCTTATAACATTTAATATATTTTCTATACAGTATCTCATCTAGAGCCTTAAAACCAGTTTGTGATTTTAAGATAATTAGTATGAGATTGAAAAAGGCATAGCAATGGGCTGTTAATCCCATTTAGGATGGATTTCACATGCTTAGGTCTTCAGGGCCATCAGTGAGAAAGAATTAGTGTTAAGTCTATAATGAACTCAGAAATTACACTTCAACTATTTCTTCCTCAGGAGCTCCATTTGATTACAAACTGTTGTAGAAAGTACAATATTTAATTTTACTGTCCAGTGGGGAGTCCTCAGGATTTTTCCTTGCCACCATAACATTAGGCTTCCTCATTAGGGATATATGTTGGGAATAGTAACTTAATTTGAAACTTTAAAATTTGTATTCTATGTTTCTATACTTATGTAAAGCTTCTTTGAGACCATGTCCATTGTTAAAAGTGCAATACAACTAAATTGAATTCAGTTGAATACCTACATATGCAAATGGCCTGTACCTACAGGTACCTTGATCCAGTGTTTCCAGTCTGTTTATCCTGCTACAGACAAGAGAAGGTGATATTAGACCTAGAGCTGAGAGAGTCATCAGTTCAGTTTGTATACAAAGACCTACATCCAAACAGGTTACAAGTAGCACACTGAGGTTGTTGGCAGGACCCAGTTTGGAAGGACCCATTCTGGCCTAGTATGTGGAACAGGTGAGCTCTGAAATAGTCATGCTGAAATAGAAGCAGAACAAAATTAAAGCACTCGTGCAGAAGCAGCAAGAAATCTTGGCAACATAAGAGTTGGTTGGGAAAAGAATGACAAGGTAAATTGATGTGTGGAAGATAACAAACCTGTTATATGGCACCTGTCAAGCCAACACCATCAGTGCCTGTAGTAGATTAAAATATCCAAATCTGTAACACTGTAAGATGTCAGATCATACTTACTTACAATAGCTACTGTATAGAAGCAACACAACCTGCAAAGTACAGCCAAATCGCCTGTAAACCTGAAAGCCAGTAGACAGGAGGTTAAGAGACCAGCAGTTAACTTCATCAGGAAATGTGAAAAAACACTCTAAAGTCTTTCCTGACCTCTATAATAGCTGGAACGTTTCATCTGAGTGGTTTTTAACTGAAATTATCAAAATGAATTTTCATTATTGTTAAAATTATCATTAATTATCATATTAACTTCTCCTTGGCCATGCAAGTGATCTGCAGCAAGGAAATGGCAAATCCAGGTTCAGGGTGTGAGACATTGATGAGGGATGATTCCTGGCTGACAAATCTGCAGCTGGCTCAATATAAGTGAAGAGGAAATCAATATTTGCTAAACTCACCTGCATTGCTGTGAAATTTCTAAATTAGTTCTGATGTAGCCACTTGTCAATGGAGGTCTTAGTCGAATTGAGTCTATGTACTGTACAATGTGATATGTTAAGCGATCTGTATATCAATACACCTATGCTTAAAAATACAGAAGCCCCCGTGTGGTCCAGGGGCAGGATCCTGCTCTCTCATTGCCGTGGCCTAGGTTCAATTCCCAGGCAGGGAACTAACTCAGACACTGAAGAGTTAACTCTTAGTGCTGGTCCCAAGCCCAGGTAAAAATAGGAGGGTTGCATCAGGAAAGGCATCTGGTGTAAAACCTGTGCCGTATCTAATACGCGGATCATGTGATCCGCTGTGGTGACTCTGAACAGAGGTTTTGATGCAGAGATTAATTCAACATGCTGAAACACGAGCTATCAAAACCTATTTAGAAGAAAGGTCTGGAACAGGATCAATTAAGGTGTGGTTCTAAAAATATTTCAAACTTTGCATGTGCAAACGAAGGCTATGCATTTTTTAATCAAATACGTAAAACTTTCACTGCTGTTTGCTTACTAAATTGTTGTTTTAGATGAAAATTCTGTCAGTGTTTGCTTATATAAAATAAAGGAACTGACTGTGTCAGTGTAGAACATCAATCTTAATTAAAAAATCTTTCATTGTGGCCTGTTCAACATAGAGCATGGATGAAGTGGATAAGAAGATTTAATTAGAAAGTTGTGTGTCAGAATAATAACCTGAGTCTTTGAGGACCTGCTTTCTTTACCTTTCTGGATCTCTGCCCAAATGAGCAGCTGTTTTATTTTATTATTCATATATTCTTCCACATTTAGACTCCTCACAGTTTTTTTTTAATGAAGGGGAAACTTTCAATTCTGTGTTTATATGACTTAAGATGAAATGGACTATGTTCTATTATTCACTAAGGGCATTCAGCTGTAACATGTTCAGTGACATGAAAGTATCTAGAGAATCAAGCAGTAGACAAACTAGCTGCTATTCAAGTGCTCTTTCATGTGGACTGTTAATTTATTGGCTTTATTGCATGTACCAACTATAAGAACTAATCATGACCAATGGTCTGCTGTTCAGTTCTTCTCACAACATTACAGTTTGTTTTTTTTTCAATGGAACCTTATACTTTTCATCTACAGATCTACCAGCTCCAGTTGGACTGATAATAAGAGGAGATCTGAACTCCATGTGATCCCTACACCAATACAGCATTTGTTTGACTGTATATTTGTAATCACACCCTCTAGTGTCACCCATATGAGGATGGGTTCCCCTTTGAGTCTGGTTTCTCTCAAGGTTTCTTCCTTACCAATTTCAGGGAGTTTTTCCTTGCCACTGCTGCCTGAGTCACCTCAGACTTGCTCATTGGGGATAAATACACACACACACACACACACACACACACACACACACACACACACACACACACACACACACACACACACACATACTGTGAACTATATATATCTTGAATTTTTATTATATTAATTCTTTATACTACTCCTTATGTTTATCTTCTGCTCTATGTTTATGTTCTGTAAAGCTGCTTTGAGACAATGTCCATTGTAAAAAGTGCTATACAAATAAAACTTGAATTGAATTACTTTTATTAAAATGCCATAAAACATTATATTAGTTTGAAATCAGGAAAATGCTTACAAATGTATTTTTGTCAGTAGTTGCTTGTGTGATGTACATATTTTTCTGGATCGCATTCTTCAATTCACAACATATCCTTAAATAATTATTGTGCTCACACTAAAACATGTTCACAAATATTTTCTTTGTTGAAAGAAATCATTGACAGACATCAATTGAGACAGAAAACTGTTCTATTGCTACTTATGTATAATCAGGCTTATTCTGAAAATACATGATGCATAATAAATCTTGATAACAATGCAAAGCAGAATGTACTAGATTAATGACTTTAAATGTTCAAATCTGTACAGCATCTTTAACAAGACACATTACTGTTTCAAAATGATAAGTGTTAAATAGGCTTTGGTTATATTGCCAGGTCTCTGAACTGATCAATCACAGAGCCACCAATGCTAGAATTCACTGTTGAAGAAGGGGAGATGATTTTAGACATCAGCTCTGTAAATAACACCAGAAGAGGTTTTTTTTAAAAATTGTCCATCACCAAAAAAGATCCATGAGAAGAGATAAAAATGTCTCAAGGACAGCATATGGAGTTTATTATTATTATTTTTTTTTATTTCATTGTATATTGTGTATGCATTTTAAGTACTGTAACTACATCTGTATTTACTATACACACACATATACTGTACTGTATATTTATACTTATTATAGCACATCTGCTGTGTGGGTTGGCTTCTAATTAAGTAATCAGTAATAGAGTGTAATAGTTGTCGTTATGCTCGTCATGGCAGTATGTCGTTATGGCATGAATGAATTTTTTCTCATTGTGAATTCCCAAACGAAATAGAACAAGGCTTAAACATCTGATGTGGATGATATGATTTTGGGGTATTGTTGTAGCTTATGATATTCAAGTTTGAAGTTAATTAATGTTGAGCTGCTTTGCCGTTCATGGACTGACATGTGATCACTTGTACTCAACTATAAAAGCCAGCATTTGATCAGTGTCTGTACACCTCATTGTTATAAAAGCTTTCTCAACATTAACACTGTAACAGTTAGCATTAAAGAAACTGTGGTATTATTGATATTTCTTTCTAAACAATGTGCCAAGTCAAACCACTACACAAAGGACAGTGTGAAAGATTGCCTCCATTACATTTCAAGCACCAGTTTGGCACAGATAGCAGTGCAGAACTACAGCATCATTCAGCAAACCACATGTTCACATCAATCACCAAGTGCATGCTTATGCACAATGAACAGATTTTGCACAATGAGCACTGGTATTTATGTCACATTTGTATAACTGATTATATAGACTTTATTGTTTTGCAACCATGTTATGGTTGTTACTTGTCTGTGGTATTGAGCCCTTATCCATGCGTATAGTCCCATTTTGTTTATTTGTTTATGTTTCACCTGTTAATTTAAATTAAATCCAGTCATTTCAACTCAACTACATCTTCCTGGCAGAACACGTAAATGAACCATGCATGCAGAGAAGTTCCAGATTCCATCAGATCAGGCTAAGCAGATCCAAGAGAACCAATGGCATCTCATCTGGATAAAGATTAGAATGGACTAGCTCCAGGCTGGGCTTCCTCAAAAATATGAATAACTTGCCTGGCTTCAGTTCACTTCAGCACCCCTGTTAAATGCACACGACATGTTCAAATCATGCACCAAATCCCAACACCCAAACTACCATTATGCACAATCACTAGTATTTAAATCATGTAGTACATATAGCACTATATGTACGCAATGTCTATTGTTTGTTTTAAGTAAAGTAATCGTTAATGGAGTTTTCTATGCCATGTTTATGTTTATTCCATACTTATGTTTCGTGTGCTAATTTCTGTTCATGTGTGTTTCGCTCTACATAAATAATGTAAATAATATATGTATGTATGTAATGTATGTAAATAATATACAATGCACTTAAATAGATCTCCAACCATTAATGACACAGAGCCTCTATTCATCAAAAATAGACGAGAAATTTATCATGCAGGAAAATGGGATTATTTGTTTTATGAAGAGCATGTAAATCATTTATTATTGCTCTTTTGATTGAAAAACAGACAATAAGCAATATGTTTTTGCCATAGCAAATATTGCACTTTAATTACAAGGGCTGATGAGCTTTGAGGTGCAAATTTAATAACGGTATATAAAAATAATGCAAATTCTCTCCCATCAAAATGTTTACTTGAGGGTCAGAGAAAATTATTTGTCTTTTTCCTGTCTGACTCATTGAAATTCGAATGAAAATGTATACTAATGTAGCCATTAGCTTCATTATATTTGTCCATCACATCCGCATTCTGTGAATCTTTTCCCAGAGTAGATATTTTTTTATGTCATTTCTCAAATTTATTTGAAAGTAGCTTGTAAAAACAACCAAGCAGTTTATTTTTAATAAGTGTGAAAGATTTGAACATATTCTGTATAAACTTGTGCTTTATCTCATACGTTAAATTTGAATAAAATCATATATGAGGGAGAATTAAGATCTATCTTGCTTCCAAAAAATACAGTAAAGAAAACATGTAAAGTTGCCTCCTGAAACTTCTCTGCAATAGCAGTTTCCATAAATCTAACATATCGTCGCTGTCGGGCGGAAACCTCGTATGTCCAAATTTGGTCAATTTCATATTTTTTCACATATCGATGCTATTGGTCAGTCCCCACGTAGGTCTGTTATTTTTACAAGTTATTAACCAATCTAAAGTCTTGAAAATAGCTTGAGCGCAAATCTCATAACTCCATTGGACACTTCAACTGTCCACCTCTTCCTCACTCCGCGGGAGAGCTTCACGGCATATTTCTCCTCAAGAAGAGTCATAACGAATCAGCACGTCTTCTGAGGTAAATGTCTTCAAAACACTGGGCTCAAAGAAAAAAAATCTTGATCCCCGCTAGTTCTGGTGCTCGTCTGAGGACAAGACAATCCACTAAGGACTAAACCCTGTGCACTGCAGATAAGGTACGGCGTTTTTTTAATTTCCTGAACAGTAACGGTTTTGGAGATACGAGGATTCCGCCTGACAGCGACAATATGCAAGCTATTAGGTTAATTTATAACAACAGCATTTCACACACCAGCACAGACAATGTCTACATGCCAAGTAACAACAGCATGCCGATTAATCAAGGCCCTAAATCCCAGACATACTACAACTCTGGGCTCTGCTACCACATGCCAAGTGGACTCTCTGGCCTTAGAGCTGTTTTCTACCACTCAATTTCAGTATTCAGTATGTGGAGACATTTACACAGGTGTCTGTAACATGCTTGCATGTACATGATTGTGTACACTATGGGCATCTTGTACAACAATCAGGATTATTTGTTTCCGCTAATATTCTGTTGAACCACATGTTCTGTTCTTAATTGTATCCATAAAAACATAATGCTCAAATCAAAGCAATGTGTTCATTTAACATTCTGTCTGGCTGAAGAAGAATGATTAGGCATGGCCAACCTGCTATCATTATTTTTATTTGAATTTTGTCTATAGCAATGTAATATTCTTAACTTTAGAAAGCAATGTAGTTTATTAGATTGCTGTAACAAGCAAATGGATTGATAAGACTATGGGTGGGTAGCAATGCTTGATACTTTAAACCCGGAAGTGACCTAGAAAGCTAATCTGTCAACATGTATGTCCCAGAGTGGTATTGACATGCATTGTTATACCCTGATTTTTTCTTGCTTTAAAGAGGAATGTTTAAACACCTGATATGCATTGGTAATATCAATACCAATTGGATCAGACCAGCTAGCACAATTTAGAACAGGGATAAGTGTGTGTTTATAAATAAGTACATATACAGTATATGAAAACTAACACTGCTTGAACAACCTGGTTTAGCATTTTGTTTAAATAATAAAATAATTCCTTAGAAGTTGATCACAAAATATTAATTACTAAATGTTATTTATTGGAGAAACGGTAATACTAGCACTCCCTATCAGTCCTTTATCAATAGCTGAAACATGTAACGCTTTGCCTGACTCAAATGAAGGACTAATTTAGAGTCTTTTCATTAGGATCTGCAAGTAACCATTTAATAAGTTCTATAGAGGTTTGGGGCTCGCTTATTTTAATTACTGGTCAGTATAATTTTGCTTGTCAGTAGTAATGATTAAACTGTAATAAGATACATGTACTAAACTCCACGCATCCATAAGGTTACAGTAAGTTAAAAAACTAAAAGATGTATAAATTATCTTCTGGACAAAATGGCTATTATCAGTGCTATCACTAACTGGACTAAAACAAATACAGATGCACAATGTGTAATTTTCATACTGATTTAAAGGCACTATACATGTTTTGGCAATATAGAAGTCAACCAAATTTAAAATGTACCATTTTCCATATCAGCTCTTTACCGTCACACTCGTATGAATTTCTTTAATAATTGCTTTTTTTTCAAAGGAAGTTTCAGGAAATCAAATTAGATTAAACGGTTCTATTTATATATTGTGGGAATGCAATCAAATCACACACATAATTCCTATCTGAGAAAACATTATAACATGATAGATATTATTATGGAAGAATGTTGGTTTTTAATGATTGAAAAAGTTCCTACAAATTAGTAGTCTCAATGTTTGTATGACACATTGATCTCTTTTCATGCTCAGAAAGAAATATAAGAGGAAAAAATGACTAAGTGCTGTTTATATACACTGTCTATGTGCTTGAACATTTCAAACAAGCAGTTATCAAACCAGTGATTAAAAAAATCTCTCTTTCTGTTGAACCCATTGCCATTTATACCACCACTTAGAAACCTTGGAGATGGGTTTGGACTGCAAGTGCCATGATCAGTTTTGCACTCTAGTCTCTGTCAGCAAACAGCTGATAACTTCAACAAATCAGACTTTGTTAAAACTAAAATGAATCTCCTGGTTAAGCAATTGCATTGTTTGACTATATATTAAAGTTATAGACGTGATATTTTATAATTGCATTAACCTGTATATAAACCTGTATAAACCTGTAATTGCCAAACCGTACTGAAATCTGGAGCTCCTTGCTGTGAAACTCAGATTGGGAGAAAGGCATCACTGTATAGATGGGGCTTTATTTATTCACCATTTACATTGACCCCAATTTACAAGAACCTGGATTACATTAAAATAGCCAAAAGACTAAATTCCCATTAGACGTGCTGAGCACTCTTCTTTTCACATCTTTGCACCCCCTTTATCCCTCTGCCCAAGATCTAAAAACATCAAAGATAACTCTAACTCCTGTATAAATCCCATGCTTGCTCATGAACGCACTAAATAATGCATCTTTCCAGAATAATATTTTGTGGGAGCATACAAGAGATTCTGTGTAAAAGAGTCATGGAAATTCATTACCTTTCCCCTTTGGAACAATTGGCTCATACAGCCCTGTTCACGGGACACCCCAGCACTCACAAACCATCTACTGCTTCATGGCAAATACCATGCACACTACCATGCACACATAGCAACTAGACTTAACAATGAATATTACTAACCTTCCTTCTAATCCACTGAATTTGTATTTGAATATGCATCCCAGTCACACTGTGAGTCTCACTTCTGGTTGCCACCCTCAGGTTGGAAAGGGCCAACCAGGAAATTGTGTGCTGATTACTGACTTCCCGTGCCAACAATCAGGAGGACTTGACATGATTCCTCCACTGTGCCCAAAATTCCCTTAAGCATTCCAGAAGAACCTCACACCCTTCCAATACATCCTGGGATGGATACCAGCTGCCTCTGATCCCATGGAACGCCAACCCCACTAACCACTGTGGAACACTGGTTCTAACCAGCATGAGAAGATGAGAAGGGCTATTTAATTAGCTTGTCAAGGGCACCAGTTATTGAAAATCATCCCAAATATTTTCAGATATTGCAGTGAAATCAGGTGTATATGTTGTCAGCACAAAACACATACAGTACAGTGGTGCAGGTGTTGGGCTGTGAGGTATGTGATTACTCGTTTTAATGCCATTCATGTGTGAGAATGAAGATTCCATGTATACCCCTTGAATTAGGAAATTTCTCAGGCAAACTTAATATTTACAAAACTTCTCAGATGTCACATGACTCCTGCTAAGCACTTCGACTGCAGCTTTTGCTGAATGGAACAGATGTGCGTCACTTCATAACTGTAGGGTCCATTGTCCAAATGAACTAAATTTATTCTACATACTGTATGTGTTTCACACTAGGTTACTTGATGGGCCAGAACAATAACACTTCATTCATTAGTCTAATGCTATTCTAGTTGAGTCTTGATTTATTGCATCATATCTTTACAAATTAAAAGGAAAAATGTGGACACCTGAACATTGCACACATACTGTATGTGAAAGAACTCTTCCTTGAGATATAATAATAGCAAAGGAGGACCAAATTTGAAATGGGATATCCAGCACACACATATGGATGTGATGATGAGGTGTTTATACTCTTTTAGCCATATAGTGTATATGATTAAAAAATGTCCAAAAAAATCCAATTTAATTTCAGTTTACAATTATTCACTATAATTAGTAAATTTATCTGTGATGAGAAGAACTGCTTTTCTCTGTAATTATGTCGCTTTGTAGAAGCCAACATTCTGTTTTCCTATTTCAGCTTAGACAAAAATGTATAAAATTTAATGTGGCCTAGGGCTTTCGAGCCACATGCACCAAATTCGGATATGTTGTAGATCCTGGTCTGCAGTTTGTTGCTTTTACTTTTATAAGCGATTCGAGTACCGGTACTTCCGGTACCGGGTCTCAAATTGGCCTTTTTTCCCATAGACTTCCATTATAAACTTTGGAGGTTTATAACTTGGCAAGCTTTCGAACTATCTACACCAAACTCGGCCAGCTCCTTTAGGGTGATACTCTGAACAAAGTTTTAAATTGGTGTACCGACTGGCCTTCCGGTTGTCCCGCAGCCCCGCCCCCAAAATATGCAAACTCAAAAAACTTTTTACAACATGGACATGTGACATATCAAAACACTCAGAACAATGAGGGGAACTTCCTCACGTGTATTCTGATGACGTCACGTGATGTCACGTGAAAAAGATTTTTGCACAACATGTGCATGTGATATATCAAAACACTCAGCCCAATGAGGGGAACTTCCTCAGGAGTATTCGGATGACATCACATGCTCGTCTCCACTTGCCTCCAAATGTTTTGGCACCCTATCTTTCTGTCCACTTGCCTCCAAAAGTAACACTGTCCCTTATGTCCACTCGCCTCCAAAAAGCACCGGCCTTTGCAAATACTTGCCTCAACAAAGCCAACATCAAAGTTTGTCATGACGAACTTTACAAATCTAGTTCTTTAGTTGTTGTCTTTTTTCTTTTCTTTCTATAATGAGGTGAATGAGTATAGAGTATATTTGTCTCAAAGCAGACTGGATCATATTACTCTGGCCATCAATCTGTGTTGTGAATGGTGTCACTCTGGCCCTGCTCTTTTAATACATATGTTCTGGTCCTGCACTGCCCTCCTCACATTATGGGTTTCAGTTTTCATCTCCCTTTCAGTCATCATCTCTCTTTAATATTCTCCAATTTTAATATTCTTTCCTAAGCTATCACCACACGTTTTGGTAAGCTGCCGTCTGATCGTTTTCTATCTTGCTATTTCATTGACTTTATTGCTTTCTCACATTGATGGCCAGGTGCCAAATCTAGCTTAAATGGAAAAGTTTTATCCACCATCACATTCTCATTGGATAAAGGATGACTTGTATTTCTTTACATTTGAGAAAAGATTTTCCTGACCCAGAACATTTTCTACAATCTTATAGCACTTTCTTGTATATATACACACTCTGCAAGCTGATTTGTCTGATTAACCTTTTCTATCCCATCCACAGAATTGCTTAATTTTACATAACAGTATGCTGTGTAGAATTTAATTTGTACATTTTAGAGCGATGATTCTGTATATTAACAGATTATTTATATTATCAATTCTCACTCTGACCTATATGTATAATACAAAATAGAAATAAATCATTAAAAAAAACATAACTCTGCTGCAGCAGATTAAAGGATAACGATCCTTGACTATGATCTTGCACATGCCCGGACCACACATGGTGCAAAAACAAAGAATTTTACATGCAGACCTGCCGGCTCTTGCCGCATTCCTTATGCCGGTTATCCAGATCAAACTTGGCCATTAATGCAGCTAAGTTTCAGTCACCCATGTTGGCCAGAGTGCAACATTCAGTGGTATGGTGAGTCACCTTTTTTTATTCTTTTCCTAAAAAGAATATGGACCACTCACCTTCACAGGCTAAATGACAAAATTAACAAAGCAGGATATGGGCTGAGGCCTGACAATTGCCTATGGCAAACGAGACAGGAGCATTAAATTTTAGCCTTTATCCTTTATTTGCAGTTTTCACAGAAAATTAGTTCACTTAATAACATCCTTTCAGTAATTTTTCCCAAATTTGTTGCTGCTTATGAAATCAAAAACATTTCACAGCCACCTATTTACTTAATAAAATGGCACAAAAATTACTCCTAAGTCCTCCTAGTCATAATGGTAACTTTTTTCTTAGTTTACTATTTTCTTTCTAATCATTCTGAATGATTCTTATGACTGAGCTAGAATGTAATCTAATAGAAATATATTTCAGGATAATTGGGAATAGATGACATATCAAGCAAACAGCAGTACATCTATAATTATTTCTGAAAATCCAAAAGGATAAAAAAAAATTTTGAGGCCAAAAAAGAGAAAATAGTTTTCTTGATTCCTTTATCAGTGAATTTCCCACACCACAGTGTTAATAATGGCTCAATAATTATTTTAAATAGGTATCTTTAAATAATCACTGAAATTCTGTAAGATTTTATTAGCTGGTCTGATTAACAGGTTATATAACCATCTCAGACTGAAAGCCAACAGTGTCCTGACTCATTTTAAATCATACTTCTCTCACTCTCTCATTTTCTACCGCTTATCCGAACTACCTCGGGTCACGGGGAGCCTGTGCCGGCGTCTCAGGCGTCATCGGGCATCAAGGCAGGATACACCCTGAACGGAGTGCCAACCCATCACAGGGCACACACACACACTCTCATTCACTCACGCAATCACACGGCTACGGACAATTTTCCAGAGATGCCAATCAACCTACCATGCATGTCTTTGGAACGGGGGAGGAAACCGGAGTACCCGGAGGAAACCCCCGAGGCATGGGGAGAACATGCAAACTCCACACACACAAGGCGGAGGCGGGAATCGAACCCCGACCCTGGAGGTGTGAGGCGAACGTGCTAACCACTAAGCCACCGTGCCCCCTTTAAATCATACTTAAGCCACTAAAATAATTCATTTGTTTATATTGATTGAAAATGTGCCGGTGTAAAAGGTTTCAATGGCTTTAGATCCTTTACAGTTGTATACAAGACTATTCATCTTGGAAGAGAAGCTCTGCTTCATACGTACTTGTTCTCTATAGATGAGATTGTCCTCAAGACATCAGTGGCTGTGGTCAAGAACAGCATTCTGTCTAATCCTTTTCTATTCTCTGGAAACTCCTTGATAAATTATTACCAAAAGAGCTGAGGCACAGGGCATCAGTCACTCAGCCAATCATAGCAAATTCCACCCACAATTATCTTACCTAAACACATTCAGATCATTGATTTGTGCATGTACCCTTGTCATGCTGGTATTGGCAGATCCTTGCACTGTTCGATCTGATTGCAGTCATGGAGAATGTGGGAGCCACAAATGTAACAGTGGGAGGCCCAGGATTCAGTGTGTAATTGTCTTTCTCTCATTTTAGTTTTAAATTCCTTTAGTGTTTCAGATCATTTCTCCTTCTGGTTCAGTTGGAAGCACAATATTGAACGATTCTGAGGTTTGTGGTGGATATCAGTACACTTATTAGTAATGACTTTTTATCAATTTGAGTAACAGTCAAAATGCCTTCATAGATACAGTACGTGTTCATACATAACCACAAGGCAATGCAACCTGACATGCTGTGTGGGCCATTTGACTTAAAGCATTAGCAGCATAACTAACCATAAAGAGCCAATGAACCAGTGAGACAATTTATATATACATGTGCACTATATTTTAACCTCTTTTTATTTGTTTACACAATCCCACTTGACTACATACAGTTACATAAAATACATTATTTATCACACTCTCAGGTGACATCTCAGGGAGCTTTTCCTTGCCCCTGCTGCCTCAGGTACTCATTAGGGATATATTTAAATTTAATTTAAAATGAATAATGTTTGCCTGACATTTTTATATTTCTGTAAATCTGCTTTGAGACAATGTCCATTGTTAAAAAAGCACTTTACAAATAAAACTGAATTGAATTGAATATTGCTGCTTCCTGATGATGTAACCACCAAGTGGTAAAAGCAGTTCAGAGATGCAGTAAGCTTTGACACAGAGAAGTGTATATAATGAGTGTAATGTTCAAAATAATAAGAAAATGAAAATGAAATAAACAAAGCAACATGGAGGAAAGCAATAATGTTATTGCTACACTTCCAAAACTAACCTTATTTTTTCAGCGTTGCTGCAGGGTATAAGCAGACTATAGACTATGCTAGCACTAACATTAGTATGGACAGCCCTGACTGCTACACACCTACAACCTTGTACAACTCTGTTTTAGAATTCAGTCAACACCTGGAGGTCTGTGGGTAAAATAAATTGTAAGTGCTTGTGGTTTAGATGTGGTGAGGATATTTGTATCTTTTGTCCAATTGCAGAAAGGATTGTAACAGCTCTATGATCGCAATGCTGTCATGTTTGTTACAACAACCGAATACAGGACGAGAGTGCAACTCCCAAATAAACTTAAATCTGATTTTGGAGTTGGAGTTTGGGGTGCTATGAAACTTCACCTCTCCTGGTCCATTAAAAGGTGGAGATACGTCTGACATGGCAGGAAAAAACAATATAATACTTTATTTTAAAATTTTAAGATTTTATTTAAAAATATTTCCAAAATGTAACTCTCCCTATGGAGATCACTACAATTTGAACAATACGACTTTTGTTTATTATTTCCTTTTCTCTACTCTCTAACATATTATACAAACATGTATGCACATGATGTAAAGTGGGTTCACATTATCTTATTTATGTTATTTAACTAAACCCAATTTCTTTATTGGGGGTATACGCTGTTTTCAGTGGAGTTTTCAGAACCGAGAGGACCCGACCATAGACTGGCCCATAATAGTTAATCCAATAACTGTGTTATTGGAGGTGAGACCTCTAATATATATTCTATTTAGGAAGCTGGGATATGATTTAAATTATATCTCTTAGATCAACCTGGGATTTATAGATATTTTTAAACTGATGCCGTTATTGGTGGAAATATCTTGGTACTTTTTCTGATAGTGCTTGCAGAGCTTGCAGAGTAAATCAGTTCACAAAGTCATTTCATTCTCACCTTTGAAGCACTGAATATTTGGCTGTGATTTTGACTACAGATTTTACTTTTACTGCCCATAGGTCCATGAACTAATGTACTTGTATATATGAACTTTTAAATTCAAAGTGGACTTGTGGATCTGTTTTTACACACAGCAATGATCATGCATATGCAAAGCACAGAGAGGAAAACAAAGCCACAAGAGCGTTCTCTCAGCAGTGGTTTCTTTATTTCAGTTTATTTGTATAGCACTTTTAATAAAGGACATTAGTTCGTTCCTCATTAGTTTGAGGACATTTCCTCAAGCAGCTTTAGAGAATTAAAGAAACATAGAATAAACATTTTAAGTTAATATTTATCTCTGACATTTATGTCAGATCATTTAGGAACTATGGTGTGAGACCATTCAGTGCTTTATGGGTCAGAAATAATATATTATAATTAATGTGAAATTTGACTGGGGGCACGGTGGCTTAGTGGTTAGCACGTTTGCCTCACACCTCCAGGGTTGGGGGTTCGATTCCCGCCTCCGCTTTGTGTTGTGTGGAGTTTGCATGTTCTCCCCGTGCCTCGGGGGTTTCCTCCGGGTACTCCGGTTTCCTCCCCCGGTCCAAAGACATGCATGGTAGGTTGATTGGCATCTCTGGAAAATTGTCCGTAGTGTGTGATTGCGTGAGTGAATGAGAGTGTGTGTGTGTGCCCTGTGGTGGGTTGGCACTCCGTCCAGGGTGTCTCCTGCCTTGATGCCCGATGACGTCTGAGATAGGCACAGGCTCCCCGTGACCCGAGGTATTTCGGATAAGTGGTAGAAAATGAGTGAGTGAGTGAAATTTGACTGAGAAACACTGAGTGTTTTACAGTGTCACTCCAAGATAGGGTTGACATCCTTCCTTCTGTAATTTCAGTTTAGAGTAATATTCATCTGTATATTATGTTCATAGTACATGCACATCTGTAAATTACTGTTTATAGTAATAGCCATATATTTTGTTACAGCACATATCCTTCTGTAAATTTCACTTTATAGTAAAAACCATCTGTATATTATGTTCATAGTACATACACATCTATATTACCATTTTATTAAATTTATTTAACTCATGTAAACACTGTATATCCTGCACTTGCTGCTATTGCACTCTGGTTAGACCTAAACTGCATTAAGTTGCATTGTACTTGTACATGTGTAATGACAATAAAGTTGAATCTATTCTAATCTAATCTAATCTAATCTAATCTAATCTAATCTAATCTAATCTAATCTAATATGTTCATATCTTCTGTTTCTAGTTAAGACTCTAGCTGCTGCGTTCTGGACTAACTGAAGCTTGTTTATGTTCCTACTGGAACATCCAGACAGTAAAGCAATAAGTAAATTACGATAATTTGACCTAGAGGTAACAAAAGCAACTAGAGTTTCTGAATCATGTAGTGACATCATAATTCTGTAATATTTCTGAGATGAAAGCAGGCTACCTTAGTGATATTATCTACATGAGCTTCAAATGAGAGACTTGAGTCATTAATCACACCAAGGTCTTTACTACCGCACATGATGAAACAGAAAGACCATCCAGAGTTACCCTATAATCAGAAAGCTTACTTAAAGGCCGCATGTGGTCTTAGTATGAACACTTTAGTCTTGTCAGTGTTAAGCAGGAGGAAGTAAGTAAGCATCTACTGTGTGATGTCCTTTATATAGTCTTCAATCTTTACAAACTGGTGTGTCTCATCTGATTTAGCTGAAACATTTAACTGCATGTCATCAATATAACACTGGAAGCAAATACCATGTTTACAAATAATTGCACCAAGGGGTAGCATATATACTGTAAGGAGAAAAGCATTGAACCTAAAACAGAACCTTGTGGAACACGGAAAATTGCATTAGTATGTTTAGAGAAGTCACCATTTAGATTTACAAACTGTTAGCGATCAGACAAATAAGAGCTGATCCAGGATAGGGCTATCCCTTAAACACCAACAACATTATCTAGCTTATCAAGTAAAATAGCATGGTCAATGCTGTCAAAAGCTGCACTAAGATCAGGTAACACAAGCAAAGAGACACAACCCTGATCAGAGGCTAGTAAGTAACAGGCCATTTACAACTTTAACCAGTGCTGTCTCTGTGCTATGATGAGTCCTAAATCCTGACTGATACCTTTCATGAATATTATTGCTATGTAGGTTTGAGCATCTGCTGTTACAACCTATTCTACAATCTTGGACTGTGTCCAAGAGATGTTATAAATGAAATAAGATAATGGTCTGAGCTGCTGATTGTGAAAGTCTGACTATATTTTCTATATTTAATCCGAAGGCTAGAATGAGATCAAAAGTGTGACCCTCATTATGAGTGGGTCCTTTTACAATCTGATCTGAATCTAAGATGGACACAACTGCTGTTCTCAGAGGATCTTCTAAATTATCAAAATGAATATTAAAGTCTCCAACAATTACTGCTTTGTCTAAAGAAACAACTAGGTATGAAATGAAATCTTAAAATTTACAGAGGTGTCTGTAGGAGGGTCCTGGTTGTCTGTAAATAACAATTAGTGGAACTGATTTGTAGACTTATTTTTTGCGGCTACATATGGGACGTTAGCATAAAGAATTTTAAATGTGTTGAAATTATTTTTATATTTCTGTGTTGCACATACTTTATTATCAAGAATAACTGCGACACCTCCTCCTCTGCCTGTTAAGCGTGGCTGATGTATATAACTATAACCGACTGGACAAGCTTCATTTAATGCGACAAACTTGTTTGGTTTAATCCATGTTTCTTTTAAACACAGAATACTAAACTCCCGATGAGTAATCATTTCATTAATAATAAATGCTTTAGATGCAAGAGATCAATGGTGCATTTACTATGATCTAATTTATTTTGCTAATATGTTTATACATTTTTGTGTGTATGCCCATGAAAGTAATTAGCATTAAATACAAACAAGTGTTTGCAAATTTTATGGTTGATTCACTGTTTGATTAGCACATACAGTCCCACTTCATCTCTCTATTCCCAGTGTATGCCCAAAGTATGGAATGCACAAGAATTTTGTTGTTGCTGTTGTTGTTGCTGTTGTTGTTGTTGTTGCTGCTGCCGCCAATGATCTAGTATGTGTGTCCTGTAGATAAAGGCTCACATTTTGTCCTCAGTAGGGGTTGCCACACCAAAGCATTTAGGCTACTCGTTAACAAACAGCTAGCTCTGGGGGACATCGTAAAGAAGGCCAAAAATGTAAATAAATGGGTACTAAATAATATTGTAGTGAATAGTAATTAATCTGTTATGTCTTAAAGTGTTTGATTTCAAAATAGAGTTGCTGTTCAAAATGATATGAGAAAATTAGCTTGAGGAAAAGTTACATAGGATAATTTGTCTGCATATGCTAATGAAGATGTTCTTCACATAAAGTGTAATCAAGCATTTTGTGTATTTTTACTAGATATTTTGGCAGTTTACTATTACAATACAGTTAATAATAAAAAATAATAAATAAATAATTGATAATGTGTATTCATGTCACATTAGCCATCTAATGTGTACCTGAATTCTGACATAATAGTCACTTCCATGTTCCTCTTCATATAAGAAACATGCGAAGTCTTGTCTAGCATTTCTTTAGTAGTTACTTTTGATCAGTTCTACTTTATATACTCAAGATGAAAATAAATTTTAGTGTGCTCACTGTATAACTGTACTAACTATGAGACCTTAATCAGCAGACAGCCTTCAAGAATCTTTAAATAAAACAGCTTACCACATATAATAAAACACCACTATCCATGCTGAGATTATTTTCAGAGATCTAGCCC